>NC_140909.1:3342569-3527569 GCF_045865225.1 Trachurus japonicus
TGTGTGTGTCTGTGTGTGTGTGTGTGTGTGTGTGTGTGTGTGTGTGTGTGAAGAAAGTCCTTGCAGTTATCACCTGAACCCGACCAGAGGAAGATGCCGTTGTACGTTACATAAGCTCAGTCTGCACAGTGTCACCAACCAACCAACCAACCAACACTGTAAAAGCTCAAAATCTTTCAGAATATTTGTCTTATTTCTTGTCAAAATGTCTCAATTTTTATCAAAACTAATCTCTTTCCACTTAAAATAACTTGTCACCTGAAAATGAACTTGTTTTTAGATCATTTTCACTTGTTTCAAACTAATTTTCAATTGAAATAAGTAGAAAAATCTGCAGGTTTTTGTGCTTGTAATACAGAAAGAAAAACTTTACTTTACTATTAGATTTTTCTACCTATTTCAACTGAAAATGTGCTTGAAAGAAGTAAAAAAAGTGTCTGTTGAGTCTTACTTTTAGTATAATTAGATTTGTTTTGACTAGAAATGACATTTTGACTAGAAATAAGACAAATATTCTTGGTAAGATTTTGAGTTTTTGCAGTGAACCAACACTGGTGGTGCATTGGCCTCTTTCTTTCACAACACTGTGAAATGCCTGAGTTGCACAGCAGCAGCAGACCAGACATGAACTGTGTGTGTGTGTGTGTGTGTGTGTGTGTGTGTGTGTGTGTGTGTGTGTGTGTCTCTCTCTGTGTGTGTGTGTGATAGTGTATGGATAACACGGCTGCTTCGAGGGACCAAAAGGTCACGGAAAATTAACGAAGGTGCAGGAACAGTGAACTCCTTGGCGGCGTTGGCGTCCAGTGGGACAGACAGACAGACAGACTCTTATATAACATCAGATACTGTATGGAAAACAGCACGCTGTGATGCTACAGAGTTATGTAACGTTGTCTCACGCTACAATAATTAAATGTGTCACTGATAAATTCATGAATGGTGGAGATTCTCACACAGCAGAACACACAGACACACTGCAAAAACTCAAAACCTTACCAAGAATATTTGTCTTATATGTAATTTCTAGTCAAAACATATCTAATTATACTAAAAATCAGACTCATCACATAAAAAGCAGCTTGTTTTTAGACACTTTTTACTTCTTTCAAGCAGATTTTCACTTGAAATAAGTAGAAAAATCTGATAGTGGAGCAAGTTTTTCTTTCTTATTACAAGCACAAAACAACTTGCTTTGACTGGCAGATTTTTCTACTTATTTCAAGTGAAAATTAGTTTGAAACAAGTGAAAATGATCTAAAAACAAGTTAATTTTTAGGTGACGAGTCTTATTTTAAGTGGAAAGAGATTAGTTTTGATTAAAATTGAGACATTTTGACAAGAAATAAGACAAATACTGTATTCTTGGAAAGATTATGACAGGTTTTTACAGTGCAGAGAACAGTGAACCCACAGCTTTGCCCTCATTTCCTCACACGTCCGCTCTGATATTGTGATAACAGACACACACACACAGACACACACACACACAGACACATGCTCGTCGTCGTCCAGACCCTGCAGCCGTCTGGTTTGAATATCAAACAAATACACACGCACACACACACACACATGTCCTCACAGTCCAAACACGCAACGTCTGTCGAGGCGCCTGCAACCTGCCGCCGCCATACGGAGGGTGAACTGATGATACTGATACTGAATGAATGACTTATATAAAGATGGGAATGCATGGGAAGATGTAAAGATATAAAACTCAGAGTAAAATGTATTTAAAAATATCTATTACATGAGTTTTTCTAATAAAACAAGTTGCAACCTCACACAATTACACATGTTAATTCTCTATGACAATAAAATTGAATCAATCAATCAAAATAAAGCAACAAAGATTCATTTTGGTTTATGCAAATATATTTATGTGACATCTGCCCACGATATTATCAGACTACACGTAAACATGCATGTGAGTCACGCAGATACATCTGTTACTGTATGTAATATATGAAAATTGGTCCAATTTCTAATATATAATTTCATATAGAGATATTACATGTGTGCACAGGCTGCAGAAACATATAGAATATAGAATATATAACGTGCACAGACACATTTACTGTAGGAGGAACAGTGAACTGAGGAAATGCATGAGCTGTGATTATTTATAGCTAAAGAAGACAGACATGTAGCCTATTTCTCACCTTATTCAAATATGTTTTGTGCATGGGCGTTTATACAGTAATCCTCTGGTGTTGTTGTTGTGTAATCCTTCTGATTTACACTGATAAAAAAAACAAAAAAAACATGAATCACAAACAAAGAGCTGGACGGATTTACACAAATCTCACCCAGAAACAAGACGCTGATTCATTTCATTTCATTTCATTTCATTGGAGGCTGCAGAAACATTTGTTCTACACTGCAAAAAACTCAAAATCTTGCCAAGAATATGTGTCTTATTTCTAGTTAAAATGTCATTTCTAGTAAAAACAAATCAAATTATACTAAAAAATAAGACTCATCACATAAAAAGCAGCTTGTTTTTAGACACTTTTTACTTCTTTCAAGCATATTTTCATTTGAAATAAGTAGAAAAATCTGATAGTGGAGCAAGTTTTTCTTCCTTATTACAAACACAAAAAACCTGCTTTTCACTTTCACTACTTATTTCAATTGAAAATTTGTTTGAAACAAGTGAAAATGATCTAAAAACAAGTTCATTTTTAGGTGGTAGGTCTTATTATTTTAAGTGGAAAGAGATTAGTTTTGATTAAAATTGAGACATTTTGACAAGAAATAAGACAAATATTCTTGGAAAGATTTTGAGTTTTTGCAGTGAAGACAAATGATTTGTTAAGGGGCAAATCTGAAGAGAAATGAAGGAGGAGAAAGAGAGAAGGAGAGAAGGAGAGAGTGAGACAGAGAGGAGGAGGAGGTGTTAGTGTCAGACTCTCACCATACACAGAACAAGCCCCTCCCTTCTCTCCGGCCGGGACTATATTAACTTTCCATGGAGCTCCACCTCACAACCAGAGGCACATGGAGTAGGACAACACAGCGCTGAGGGCTCGGAGCAACGCACACAGACACACACAGACACACACACAGACAGACACTGCACCTGTCACTCTCTCACTTCACTGTTGGATTTATTTTTATTTTTGTATCTTCATCTCCTCTGGACTTTTCTTGTCTTGTCTTTTCTCCTGGATGGACTGTTAAACTTTGCACCATGTTGCTGCGGCCGCCTCAGCAGGAAGATGTCGTCGCCCTCAGTAAGTGACAATGACATGCAGTTTATTTTGATTTTTTTGCACACAGAAGGAGCAGCACTGCATGTTTTGTGTTGTTGCGTTGCTGTTGTGTTATATAAATTAAGTTGTTTATTTCTGTAGGATAAACCCCTTGAGTTGTCACAACTCGTTTACGATCGATTACATCAAGACACAACACGACTCAGCACAATACAATGAAAGGAAACAAGACAAAACAGTACAATACAATACACACAATAAAATAAAAAGACAAGACAGACTTATAAGAATCACTTGGACAAAATTGCAACCAAAGTTTGTACAAATATTAGATGAAATACAGCGACAGAGTCAATGAAAGGATAGGACTTGATTACAGTACAGTACAATACTCACAGGTACATGGTTCCAGTCATTGAACATAAATGCTTATTTACTATTGTGAGGGACTGAAAAGTAGGGACAAGTGGTTTGATAGTTGGATGTAAGTTGCACAAAATACTGTTTTAGATAAGGCGGGTAGTTAGGGTAAATACATTTAGAAGAGATAGATAGAGAAGAGAAGTGAAGAGACTGAAGAATAGTGAGTATGATAAGGACAATAAAGTATAAATCTGCAAATGATATTGTTCAGAGGAGCTAGAACACGTTTTGGAGGAAGAAATGTACACAACATCACAGTAATCTAATATCGGAAGGATCAGTTGCACAACAAGTTTCTTAGTAAAACATTTCCTGGACCTACAGTATACTATAGGCTATAACATATTAATCCCACAATTGACTTTACATTTCTACTTGGTTGAAGTTGAAACGGTGAGAACAGCTGATTAGGAGGAGGAGTGGGTCACACTGACCTGCAGCTGCAGAGTTCAGCTGAAAAGTGAGTAAGTGAGTCAATAAGAGTCAGAGCAGCTATCTGATGCTGAACGGAGGGTAAACAGCATGTGCAATGACTTCACTGGACACACAAACACACACAGACACACACACACACACACACACACACACAGACACACACACACACACAGAGAAGCACTAACACCAACACAGCTGATTGGTTCAGATCGGTGTCAACTGGTTGTTGTCGTGATGTAAGAGAGGAAACCTGAAGCAGCCGAGGCCGTGTGACGATGATGATTTATATATATATGTATTTATTTATTTATTTGAAGAGGACAGTGCACATTAATAAACATGACTGTAAAGGTGCCAGTGTTGACACAGGAAACACAAAAATCAGCACAAGAATAGAACGAAACCAGCAGACAATAAGAGACAATTAACATGACGCTACTGAAAACATAAAACAACAGGTAGACAGTAATACAGGATGTATAGTGCAATTTAATACATTTGGGTGAGATGAACTGTTAGTTAGGGATGGATAGATGAGATGGAGCTGCAGCGACACAAAGACCAGAGCAGAGTTTCTTGTTGGAGTTGTGCTAAGATGGATTGAGAAACACAACGAAACCAAAGATAATACAGTGTAATAAAGTGCTACAGTGCTCATGTAAATTGGGTGAGAAACAACTGGGATGGATAAATGCACTGCAAAAACTCAAAATCTTTCCAAGAATATTTGTCTTATTTCTTGTCAAAATGTCTCATTTCTAGTCAAAACTAAACTCTTTCCACTTAAAATAAGACTCATCACCTAAAAATGAACTTGTTTTTAGATCATTTTCACTTGTTTCATTTCACTTGAAATAAGTAGAAAAATCTGCCAGTGAAAGCAAGTTTTTTGTGCTTGTCATAAGAAAGAAAAACTTGCTCCACTATCAGATTTTTCTACTTATTTCAAGTGAAAATCTGCTTGAAAGAAGTAAAAAGTGTCTAAAAACAAGCTGCTTTTAATGTGATGAGTCTTATTTTAAGTAGAATGAGATTTGTTTTGACTAGAAATAAGACAAATATTCTTGGTAAGAGTTTGAGTTTTTGCAGTGTGAGATGGAGGTGCAGCGATGCAAAGACCAGAGCAGAGTTTCTTGATGGAGTTGTGCTAAGAGAGACACAACGAAACCAAAAACATACAATGTAGTAAAGTGCTACAGTGCTCGTAAGAGTAGAAAGTTTGTCTCGATGATCCAGGTCCAACTCGTCTAAACCAAACAAATCTGATTCATTTTTTATTCATTTTGACTTATATATCTATACCTTTTTTTTCTATTTTAGTATGTTAGTTATTATCTATTTATTTGATCAGCCTAGTGCTGCGTCTCCGTCCTCGTGTTTCATGGTGTGAATGACGATTTTAGAAAAATCTATCTATCTTAAACCACACACACACACACACACAGAGTCAGACCTGACCACCTTGACCTCTGACCTTCCAGTGTAGGTTACAGCTGTAGGAGGGAAATCAACCCTCCGATCAATAAGGAATCAATATTAAGCATCATCATAGCACACTGGAGGGAATTTTTTAAAAACAAAACAAAAAAACAACAACATCTAAATGCAGCGATTCCATCCGTCAGGCCTGGAGACTCTCATGAAGAGGTTGTAATATATGATATGACTAAGATATTATGATCACAGCTGTGCATTGGAAGGTGTAAAGATATAAAACTCAGAGTAAAATGTATTTAAAAATATCTATTACATGAGTTTTTCTAATAAAATAAGTTGCAACCTCACACAGTTACACATGTTAATTCTCTTAACATGTGCAATGACAATAACATGTCGGTTTATGCAAATATATTTATGTGACATTTGCCCACCACAATATTATCAGACTACACATAAACATGTATGTTAGTCATGCAGATCTGTTAAAGGGATAGTTCAACATTTTGTCAAATTGTCCCATCGCCATAATCCCTATAGTCATAGCAGTAGATTCGTTACCTTACTTTGTCGGTGCAAGCTATTTTTAGAACGGCGGAGCAGAGCCGTGAGCTGCTCAGAGCTACGCTACGGAGGCTCATTATGGGATTTCTTGGTTTCCCTCATCAAACTCATCAAATACACAATCCAACAACTCCACAACGCTCTGGTGGACAAGTTGTGAGCTGCACATTCACCACGCTATGAGATAATAACACAACGTTACCACACAGAGTTGTTTTAGAGGGAAATTCATGTAAAACCGCTGATGCACGTTGCCTTCAGGTGCAGATTTTCAGTAAGCAGACTCTGTATTTACCCTGAAAACGGCTCAGTTTCGTAACGTTGTGTTATTATCTCATAGCGTGGTGAATGTGCAGCTCACAACTTGTCCACCAGAGCGTTGTGGAGTTGTTGGATTGTGTATTTGATGAGTTTGATGATGAGGGAAACCAAGAAATCCCATAATGAGCCTCCGTAGCGTAGCTCTGAGCAGCTCACGGCTCTGCTCCACCGTTCTAAAAACAGCTTGCACCGACAATTAAAGGTAACAAACCTACAACTGCTATGACTATAGGGATTATGGCAATGGGCCAATTTGCCAAAATGTTGAACTATCCCTTTAATATGAAAATGTTCTAATTACTAATATATATTTTCATATAGAGATATTAGATGTGTGCACAGGCTGCAGAAACATATAGAATATAGAATATAGAATAACATGCACAGACACATTCCAATAAATCATATTATAATGAGATATGATGATATATCGACACCTGATCCTGAACTATGAAGACATCTAACATCTAAACGCAGAGAGAGTCCATCATCCGTCAGACCTGCATGGAGACTCTTTCTCTTTCTCTTTCTCTTTCTCTCTCTGGACTCTGTCGCATGAGAGAGAAAGAGAGGCTGCATCTGCATCTGCATCTGCATTCCCGGGCACATGGCTTCTCACATGGTCTGCCTGCAGCCTGCAGAGGAGGATACTGCTGCTGCTGATGTAGAGCTGCAGCTGCTCATCCAGTCACAGCATCCACACAGAGAGAGGGAGAGAGGGAGGGAAGGAGGATCAGAGCAGCAGCAGCAGTCTGAGAGAATCTGCTGAGCCAGAACAAACCACCACCAGCCTCTAGTTCCTCCTTTACATCTCCTCTCTGCGCTTTTGTTTTTGTCCGCAACGTGGAGAGATCGAGGCGTGAGGAGGAAGAGGAGGAAGGACTGACCGCTGCCTGCCAGAGGGAAACACCCCGAGTCCAGCATCATCATCATCATCATCACCTCGCTGCTGATGCTGCCAGATGGACTTTCTTTCTAAATCCTCCAGCAGCCTGCAGTGACCGACCGACCTGTCCGAGCCGAGGAGGGACTTCTCTCACTGCGACTCAAAACCGCAAAACATTATTATTAGGACTATTATTATTATTATTAATTCCCAGCATCAAAAGGCAAAAGGCAAAAACAAAAGGAGCTGGAGAACAGGAGGAAAACAACAGAGGACGCAAACAACGCGTATGTAAAGATACATAAATAATAGGTTTAATATTGACGTGCATGGGTGAAAGTCCTCATATAGGCTGCAGGATATCGGATTCTGCTGCTGCTGCTGCTGCTGCTGCTGCTGCTGCTGCTGCTGCTGCTGCTGCTGCTGAGTCTTCTGGAGGAGAATAACACACAGAAAGACGCAGAGGTTTTACGTAAATCCAGCTGGAAGCAGAACAAGCTGTTCTCTCAGGCCTTGTTTTGTGCAGTTCAGGACTTTTCCATCTCTCCCCCTAATAAGGGCAGTAAATAAAACAGCTAGGGACACAATGTCCTCTCTCCTCTCTCTCTCCTCATCTCACCTCTGTTTATTCTCACCTGCAGAAATCAACACATATCAATCAGTGACAGGAAGGAGAAGAAATGACCTCAGAGAGTTCTGGTTTTACCCAACAGGGCTGCTGGTGTTAATGATAAACTAGACCTACTAATGTGTTTTACTGTTTCTGCAGCAGTGGCTGAACTTTGCTGCTGCGGCTCTACACACACACACACACACACACACACATGGGTGTAGCCTATAATTGAAGTGTTGACACGCATTTGAATGATGCTGTTATCATTTCAATCATAAACCTGTAAATAAATAGAAGAGGGATTTTTTGAATCTACCGCTATCACGTGATGTGCAACTGTTTTGAATGACTGTTGATGCTTTCACTGACTGCTCGGTGTTCCCAGTGCTTGATAATGGGCCTAGTAGTTGTAAAAACATCTCGTTCTGTTCCTCCTGCAGAGGAAAGGCAGGGTAGCCTAGGATGTAGGCTACAGTATATTCTAAAGGTGCAACGTTGCAGCTTCTTCTGTGGCTTTTTGTTGTTTTATTTGCAATTAAGAATAATCAACCACGAGGAGTTGACTGCTGCTGTAGCTGCATAAGGTTGTTATTTAGGCTACATACTATGAAAGGTCATATAATGTAGTATGTTTATTTCATTATTAAGTGTATTTAAATGGATAAAAATGAATTAGAATTAAGATGAGACAGGGAAGAACTGGTAAAATATTTCTAGTGCCACATGTATAAAACAAACAAACGAACAAAAAACTTTCTATTTTAGTATGTTAGTTATTATTTATTTTATTAGCCTACTATACTACTGAGACCTGTGCTGCCTCTCCTTCCTCGTCTCTCATGGTGTGAATGACGATTTAAAAAATCTATCTATCTATCTATCTATCTATCTATCTATCTATCTATCTATCTATCTATCTATCTATCTATCTATCTATCTATCTATCTATCTATCTATCTATCTAAAAAAAAGTCAGTCAATGATGCAAATTAGATTTAATTTGTGATAAATAAATAATATAAATGCTGATCAATAACCTCCATGTAAAAAATAAGGACCGTGCATTGACCTCATCTGTCTAATGAACCCTGTGAACCCTTAGCCTAAAATATCTGATAATCAGTGATATTACAGTAATAACAATTAAAAAACAAACTAATAATATGTTATTATCACAAAATAACCTGAGAAACGTATATAGCTACTCGTGCTTTGCCAAAGGAGGAGGGACAGATTATAGATTACAGATCACAGATCGATCAGAGACTAGAGTCAGTCAATGTAAATGATGCAAATTAAATTAAATTAGTGATAAATAAATAATATAAATGCTGATCAATAACCTCCATGTAAAAAATAAGGACCGTGCATTGACCTCATCTGTCTAATGAACCCTGTGACCCCAGGATATATCTGATAATAAGTGATATTTACATTAATAATAACTAAAAACAAATTAATAATATGTTATTTTTACTATTAATTATCACAAAATAACCTGAGAAACGTATATAGCTACTCGTGATTTGCCAAAGGAGGAGGGACAGATAGATTATAGATTATTACAGATCGATCAGAGAGTCCGTGAAGGGCTCTAAGGGGTTTTTCCGAAAGTCCGTGAAGGCGTCCCCGTGACGTCACGCCGCCACATTAAGCTCCGCCCAGTCTCAATGGCGATTGCAACAGACCCGCAGAGCTCGCGGAGCAGAGCGCACTCAAACCTCCTGATCTGAACAACACGCAACTAAACTAATGCGACGAACAAGGACTGTGAGTAAAACCGATCATTTATCGATCGTTTTATCGGTTTTTTTTTTACACTGTGTGTCATTTTCTCTGTGGATTCGTGGTCGTTTTTTTTTTTTTTTGAGCGGCTTTGTGCGGTAACCAACTGAGCCGTATCACACACCACGTAGTCAAGAAGAAGCCTCCGCCGCCAACGCCGCCAACAACGGCTCCTTTGTTTGTTCCATCGCGCTATAACGTAACGGCGGGATTCACCGGAACACCGGGGTGGATATTTATAAAACAGGCCGAGTATTTTTGGTCGCTGTGTTACACATATGGTCCGGTTAGTGTGTGTGAGTGGCACATACACACACACCCGGTTGTGTGATAGATTACAACGGCCAGGCGGCGGGCGGCGGAGGGATCTGGCTCTCCGGCCGTCAGTTAGCGTGTCACAGCCGTTGTGCTGCTGCTGCTGCTGCTTCTTCCATTTCTGGCTTTTTTCCGCCACAAGGCCAAAAACACAGGAACAGATGGAATAAACGGCGTGTTTTATTGTTTTATCCGGTGCCAGAGGAGGCTGTATAAACATATAAAACCAGAAACTCCCGCCTGTGGGTGTTAATCTTGGCTAATAAGGTTCTGTAGTGTGGATTATCTCAGTTCTTTTTTGTTTTAACGATACTCAGAAACCGGACTAGCGAGCTCGGAAACCGGGTGAGCGAGCGGCCAGGGGAGGGGTTTAGTTTCCATTAATAACCCCGGAGGTTTAGGGTTAATGTAAATATAATATACGGTATACAAATATACTGTTGTTGAATGATGGCAGTGTAGTAGGCAAGACCGAACTAACACGAGACCAAACCAATGACAATGTGAGACCATTTCCTAGTCCATCACACTGTAACTTATCCAGTCCCAGACTAGTCCTCATAATAACCATGTGTCTTCTTGATATTTACATTATTCCTCCTCAGATAAAAAAATTAAAGATGATTTGATGTAAAATCTAAACCATATTTAATGTAGTTAAGTTTTGTAAATTAAGTTACCGGTAAGTCTCCTCCCACTGTCGACACTGGTGACACCAAAGTTGTTCCCATGTGGTTACACAGGCAGATACTTTAGTACATCTGGAGGTTTAGGGTTAATGTATATATTTATAAAATATATACAAATATACTGTTGTTGAATGATAGTAGCCTAGTGTTGAAGGCAAGACTAACTACCGGTAACATGAGACCAAACCAATGTGAGTCCATTTTCCAAGACCATCGCTGTATTCAGTTCAGTCCCAGACTAGTCCTCATAATAACCATGTGTCTTCTTGATATTTACATTATTCCTCCTCAGATTAAAAAAAAGAAAAGATGATTTGATGTAAAATCTAAACCATATTTAATGTAGTTAAGTTTTGTAAATTAAGTTACCGTAAGTCTCCTCCCACTGGTGACACCAAAGTTGTTCACATGTGGTTACACAAGCAGATACTTTAGTACAACTACCGGTATTTGAATTATCTGGAACTTGTTGATTTACATACCATAAAACCAAAGTGAAACATCTGTGGTTTAAAAAACAAAAAAAAGATGTCACTGCAGCTGTGTCTGGTCTGGTCTGGAGAAAACATCCAGAACCCAGCTGGATGAGACTGAGACCAAGACCTTGAGGATGTGGACTCAAAACCGGTCTTTGGTACTAATATAACACTGTGTTAGACTTTAATTTAACCTCCTGTCTTTCTCCCTCTTTTGTCTTTTCCAGGTTATACCCAAATAAAATGGAGGATAGTTTTGACTGCGACTGTGGCGAACTGGAGCCACCTGATCATTGAGGGTTAAAATTATTTTTACTCTTGAAGACTTAAAGGCCAGACTCATTTCAGTTTCAACAGATCAGGTGACTTGACAGGAAACGTACAGATAAATACTTATTATTATTATTATTGTTATTATTGTTATTATTTAAAAAAAGAAAAGAAGAATAAAAAAGAAAAGTGCATTGAAGCACATTTCACATGACGCTGCTCAGGACCAGTCATACACTGAATGTATCTGCACTGTGAGGATGCAACTACATTTTGCTTTTATAGTTTAACATAGTCTCTCTGCTTTTTAATCAGCCTCAAGTCCATTCCATTGCAGTCTATATATATAAACACTAGTGTACACAGTACTGTTAGTTTATTTAAAGTTATTATTATCCAGGATCGGATCGGATTTGATCAGTTCAACTTTTTTCTTTTTAAAAATTTTCTCTCCTTATTCAAGATGGAAAGAAAGTTTGACTTTGCGTCGGTGCTCTGCATCTGACGGTGACGGCTAGACCGGGGGGACTGGGTAGTCAGTCTGTGGAGCAGAGGAGGAATTGGCCAATAAATTCCTCTGTTGGTGTTAAGGTTGGACTTGAAACAGGCCAGAGACCAAACGGTAGAGAGATAGCAGCAGGCGCTTGTTGTAAAAAAAAACTAAAGTAACAGGCCCAAAAAAAACAAACAAAATCAGTCGTCATGGCAGAGAAGTTTGAGTCGCTGATGAACATCCACGGCTTCGACCTGGGATCGCGCTACATGGACCTGAAGCCGCTGGGCTACGGCGGCAACGGCCTGGTGTTCTCGGCCGTCGACACCGACTGTGACAAGCGCGTCGCCGTGAAGAAGATCATCCTGACCGACCCCCAGAGCGTCAAGCACGCGCTGCGGGAAATCAAGATCATCCGACGCCTCGACCACGACAACATCGTCAAGGTAAAACCATCATTCATAATAACAGGGTATCCGCGAGGTCTTGAAAAGTATTAAAAGGTGATAAATCAATTTGGGGGAAATTAAGACCCTTAAAAAGTATTAAAAAGTCTTTTCACGACTTTATAAAGTCTTAAATTTTGATGTTTTCTTTTCCAGAATTAGCTATCCAAGAGTTTGAGTCCTAAAAAACATTGTAAAAGTGTGTGAATTTATTCATTAAAAAAAAAAAAACTGATAAACTTTGCCTTAACCCAGCCTATTTTGAATTCTGTAGCATCATAGTGGTCTATAGTCTTTATCACAAACTAAAACTGTTACGTTAAAAGTGTCACTGATGTAAATGTTACAGCTTGAAGTGGCGGTGAGGTGTTAAAAAAGTATAGAGACGGTCTTGAAAAAGTCTTAAAAAGGTTTTAGAATTAACTTCAAGATTCCTGTATAAACCCTGAATAAACCTCTTTTAGATATTCATTTATCGTCTTGGGGCTGCAACTAACGATTATTTTTATTGTCAATTCATCTGTCGATTATTTAAATGATTAATCGATTAGTTGTTTGGTCAATAAAATGTTAAAATATATCAATCAGTGTTTCCCAAACCACCAGACGACATCGTCCTCAAATGTCTTGTTTTGTCCACAAACCAAAGAGAGACTCAGTTTATTGTCATAAAGGAACAAAGAAACCAGAAATATTCACATTTAAGAAGCTGCAATCAGAGAATCTGGACTTTTTTTCTCTAAAAAACTACTCTAACTGATTATTAGATTATCAGAATAGTAAATTGATGATTAATTTAATAATTACAGCTCTCCTTTTTAAAAATATGTTTATTGGAAACATTGGTCTGTCTTTTCTGAGTTTCTAGTGCAGGGTTCCCATGTTTCCTGGAAAACCTGGAAAATGTTTGACCAATTTTCCACTCATGGAAAACACATGGGAAGATTTCCTAAAAAAATAAAAAAGAGCTTGTTGTCCTGGAAAATGATTTATCCCATGGTGACATCAGCTACCAGAGCTCTGTCCCACTAAGGATTTACTTTCCAGAGAAAACTAGAGACTCTGAGCTGATGATTTAAAAACAAAAACATGTTTTTGCGTTGTCCTCTGATAAATTTCTCTTAATTCCTAAGCTTGTAAGAGATTATTTCATAGATAAATTAGATCCACAGACTGCACATCTTTAAAGGGATACGCCAACATTTTTTTCGTGTCTTTCCTCACTCCTGAGTCCATGACCAGCAGATAGACACCATCCTTTCCACTGTGCGTGCAGTAACAAGGGAGATAGAGCCGTATCGCCGTAATTAGCTTAGCTCAAACACTGGAAGTGTATAGGTAGTGTTAGCCTGCCTCCACCTAAAGTCGCTAATTAGCTTAGCTCAAACACTGGAAGTGTATAGGTAGTGTTAGCCTGCCTCCACCTAAAGTCGCTAATTAGCTTAGCTCAAACACTGGAAGTGTATGGGTAGTGTTAGCCTGCCTCCACCTAAAGTCGCTAATTAGCTTAGCTCAAACACTGGAAGTGTATGGGTAGTGTTAGCCTGCCTCCACCTAAAGTCATCAGAGAAACTCTTCAGCAACTCTAAAGGGAAACCGGCGGGTCGATCTTCGTCTCAGAGCTGACAAAACTCTCCGGTAAGGCATCTTGAGCGGTCAAATGCCGCTAACGGGATGAGATCGGTCAAAACGGAGGGTTCAAGCAAAGACGCTTTATTTTGGTTCAAGCTAGCTACATCGAGGGTAGGTTAGCTTCCTGTTTCAAAGTAAAAGCACTAATTCTATCGTCATGGTTTTCTGTATGTAAAGGGCAACGGGTGTTTTATTTTGTGAAAGTAACCGGAAGTGCGTTGGTCACAACGGCTAGCTTGAGTAGCGCCGAATTCGTCCTAACAAAATTGTAAACAGCTGGTATTTAGACAAATTAACGACACGCTGCTGATCTAAACGGCTACTTTCTCACCTAAACATGTTTGAAATGTGGATAAAGTGATATATTTACAGAGTTTAGAGCTGAAATGAAACCAGCTTCTGACTGCTGATTTCGGCTCGGGTAGGAGGCAGGCTAACACTACCCATACACTTCCAGTGTTTGAGCTAAGCTAATTAGCGACTTTAGGTGGAGGCAGGCTAACACTACCTATACACTTCCAGTGTTTGAGCTAAGCTAATTAGCGACTTTAGGTGGAGGCAGGCTAACACTACCCATACACTTCCAGTGTTTGAGCTAAGCTAATTAGCGGTGTGATACGACTCTATCTCCCTTGTTACTGCACGCACAGTGGAAAGGATGGTGTCTATCTGCTGGTCATGGAGTGAGGCAAGACACGAAAAAAAATAATGTTGCCGTAGCCCTTTTAATGAGTATGAAACAATGGTTCATGTGTAATCCTCCTCCTCGTTGTCTCCAGGTGTTTGAGACGCTGGGGCCGAACGGGCGGCGGCTGACGGAGGACGTGGTGTCGCTGACGGAGGTGAACTCGGTCTACATCGTGCAGGAGTACATGGAGACCGACCTGTGCCAGCTGCTGGAGCGCGGCCTGCTGTCCGAGGGCCACGCGCGCCTCTTCATGTACCAGCTGCTGCGCGGCCTCAAGTACATCCACTCCGCCAACGTGCTGCACCGCGACCTCAAGCCCGCCAACCTGTTCGTCAACACTGAAGACCTGGTACTGAAGATCGGCGACTTCGGACTGGCCCGCATCATGGACCCACACTACTCTCACAAGGTAAGAAGCCCCATCGCCGCTGCTGCTGCTGGTCTGGAAAAGTAGGGAAAATGGAAATATATTTATTTTATTTATCTTATCTTGGTTTGGTCTTATCTGAAGTTATTTGGGTTTAACTGTTTTGTATGTGCTATTGTACTTGGCTACAATCTCCTGGAAATGATTTGGTTGCATAATGGCATACACATTCAGAATAATGAAAACAAGATAAGTTGCTTTTTTTATATTATGCACATCTATTTACTTAAAGCAGAAGTAAGCAATATTTCTTTGTTAATCTAAGTCTTAAATAGTTGTATCTTCCGACAGCAATCACTTCTATAGAGTGTTTGGTCTGAAACACGGGTCTGTCAGTCACTCTGCTCTGCTCTGAGCCCAGGAGAAAACTTTCCTTGTATCCTACAACCTTTATCCAATGAGGAGAGAGAACGGCATAAAGGGGCAGTCCTCTCTGTGTGTGCAGCCAAGGGATGCGCCTGAATGTGGTGACGTAGGGACGAGGACCAATAGATCCATGACGAGGGCGGGGGCTGCTAACTCCATTGGCTGACAGGAAGTTATGGTGCGTTCAAGGCAACCCGTAACTGGTGTTTTTCCGACCTGTGAAGTGGTACCAGTTCGATCTGGTACGAGTTCACGGGTCAGAAGTTACGAGTGGCCGTTATAGTGACTTTCACAGGTAAAACAGGTCGGAAAAACACGAGTGGGTTGCCTGGAACGCAACAAAGTCGTAAGTCGTGACTTGAAGCTGTAATTTACGGTTTCAAAAGCCTGCCTGGAACGCAGCATTAGCCAAAACGACCGGATCGCTTACTTCTGCTTTAAATGTCACAAATTATTTGAATTTTTTTACTGAGAAGTCTGAAAAAAGTATGGAATTTGGACATTTCAAATGTGTAGGAACTCTGCTAGAAGTCCATTAATTAAACCAGTTGTTCTCAAACTTTTTTTTACACCACGAACCCCCATTGGACAAAAATTTTGAAGCAACCCCCAGAAATACATATACATATTTGTTCTAAGACTGAAGAGCGTCACTTTTTTTAGTCAGTGTACATTCAAATTAGGGCCCATGGCGTGAATTTTTGGAAATATTGGAGAGAATTCTTTGGAAAAAAGTGGTAAAAATTCTCCAAAAAAAAAGAAATCTAGAAAAGGTGGTAGAATATCTCAAAGTTTATTCTAGAAAGAAGTGATAACATTTTAATTGGGGATTACCGGTAACTTGGGGATCCCCTCATGGACCAATTTGAGAAGAGCAAAGATGGCGGTGTGTGTTTGTGTTTGCTCGCTCTCTTCCCACCCACAGACAGCGGTAATGATGATGATGTGTTGCTGTGATACGATGTGTTGTTTAGTTACTGCACCGTAATGAATGTGGCGATCCCCCCCCCAGAGTGACGCCACGGCCGCTTCACAGCAGGAAGTAAACAAACAGGATGTGTGTTGTGTAGCGCCTCTGTTTCCCTTCTCAGTGAGGTCGTGGTAAAGCCACAACCATGGGAACTTTGTTGTGTTTTCCTGTGTGTGTATATACAATTAGAGGTGAAAACAGGCTTAAATCTAAATATATAAACAAATGGATCATGATGTCGTGGCTCAACAAAGATTATAATCTACTTCCAGGTGGAAAGAAAGAGAGAAAACTGTTGTAGATGTGCTGCATTTTAAAACACATAGAGATTCAGAGGAGGTTGTTGTTGTTGGATGATGATGATGATGATGCAGAAGACACACACACACAGACACACACAGCTGTTTTCCCTTTTTTATTAATTGTTTCTCGTCGTACTGTAAACACAGGCTCTACCAGGCCAGATGTTAACAACATACCAAACTGTTGAACTACACATCTTAATGCTCCCCATAAACTCTGTAGAGCTGCAACAGTTAATCGATTAATCAAACAATAATCGATTATTAAATTAATCATCAACTATTCTGATAATCTAATAATCAGTTTGAGTCGTAGAAAAGTCCAGATTCTCTGATTCCAGCTTCTTAAACGTGAATATTTCTGGTTTCTTTGTTCCTTTATGACAATAAACTGAGTCTCTCTTTGGTTTGTGGACAAAACAAGACATTTGAGGACGATGTCGTCTGGTGGTTTGGGAAACGCTGGTTGATGTTTTTTTAAACATTTATAATTGATGATTAATCGTTTAAATAATCAACAGATTAATCGATAATGAAAACGTTGTTAGCTGCAGCTCTAACACTTTGTATTTATCGATTTATTCTGGTGAAGCAGTTTAACAGCAACAAGACCAGAGTGTCTGTGTGTGTGTGTCTTTCACCTATTATTGCTGTTGTTGTAAAAGGAAGAGGAAACTCCATCGTAGACCATATGGTGGTGGTGTGATGTGAGGGGAAATCTAGGTTGGAAAGTCTTTTCCCTCACCCCCCCCTCCTCTCACCCTCTCTCCCTCTCTCTGGATCTTCTTAGAGCAGTCAGATGCTTACACGTGTCTCAGATTAGTCATCGGAGGCTCTGAAGTGGTTCACGTGACGTGATCCCTCTGACTGGCACAGCCTCATTCACATCCTGCCTCATCTTACATTACTCACACACACAGTAACACACAGACACACACTTGTTTACCAGAACCGCCCCATTTCCAGCAGCAGCGATACCCGCCGGGCCGGTCCCAATCATCATCATCATCATGATCAGCGTTGTGTATTCTCACGTTAGTCATTCAGTCGGTTTTAAGTTTTAGGTGGAGACACAATGATATCTGTGTTTGTAACAGGAAGAGGAAGCTGAAGGTTGCCAGTAAAGTGAGAGTTTCTCACACCACACCCCCTCTCTAGCATTACTTTACTTTATCTGCACATTATAGAGCAGCTTGCATTAAAAACAATGAAGGTAATGAAATTAAATGTTGTGCAGGAGAGAAGAAAAGTGAAAAACGGCAGCAGTCGTCGTCAAAAACAGATTTGTTTGTTTATTTCACATTGAGTAAACTTTGTTTTGAAGCGGATACATCTCGTAATTCATTCTTGTAAGAAACCCTGCCTTTCATCCTCTCACGTGGCTTTGACACCACGATATCAAAAAGTTCAAAAAGATATAACACATATAGAATCCAAGACAATGTGAAGGAGAAAAAACATTGGCATTCTCCGACTACAGCTCTAAGCTACTGTGCATACATTTGTGAAGTACAGCAACTGTTTATACATAAGAAATACAAACATGGTTTAACATGATTTAACATTGTACAATGCAATACAAAACCTTGATAAAAATATATACAAAGTAATCCCAGTTTAGATAGGCAGACCATGTGGAAAGTATTGACTGGTTAACAGAAGTGACATGAGTGCTCTGCTCCTCCTAAAGTGTTGTAAAGATAAGTTAAAACAGATGAATGAACAGTTTTTTGAAGAAAGTCAGTGAAGATGTTGGTTTTTAGTGATGTGGGTAAATAGTTCCTCTGTATTTTAAAACGCAGTGATTGTGAGAAAGTCCAACAATATGGAAGATAAAAGTCGTCTGAATGTCTTGTGTGATCTGAATGGATGTCTGAGGAATGTGGCCCCTTCTTCCTTCTGTATGAGCAGTTTTTGCTGATGGGAAACAACAACATGCTGCTGCTGCTGGCAAGTGGCTATTGAAAAGCTGCTTGTCTGGCTGGTGTCAGTGTGTGTGTCTGTGTGTGTGTGTGTGTCAGTGTGTGTGTGTCTGTCAGTGTGTGTGTGTTGTGTTGCAGACGACTGCTGCTACAGACGCTGCCGTCGCTCCGACGCTCCGCTCCTCTCCCCTCGTTTCCTTTTACAAACAGTATTGCTGGTTTTGTCTGGTCAGTGATGGTACAATGGGCATCGTCCTATCTGATGGTGTCTGTGGGAGTTTTTAAAAGGGACAGTTCAACATTTAGTCAGACTCGCCTCTCACCATAATAACCCCTCTAGTCACAGCAGTAGGTTCATCATCACCTTTAACTATCGGTTAATTAACTTGTCCACCAGAGCGTTGTGGAGTTGTTGGATTGTGTATTTGATGAGTTTCACCTCCATTGTGTTCACTGAGCAGCTCACGTCTCTGCCCCGCCGGTCTCAAAACAACATGCACCGATAATTAAAGCCCCAGTCTGTAACTTATTTGTCTTTTTATCAGCAAAAATCAAACCTGTCTTTCATAAATCCGTATTTGACTGAAGGTGAATCACAGCTGCATCCAAAGTAAAGCTTTCTGGTTCCTTAGAATGAGTTGTTACAAGTCGTTACAAATACAGAAGTGGGCGACGCACCGAACCGAGGCGGCCATGTTGCATCGTGACCGTAGGTAACCACGGAAACGGCCTGTTAAAACTGTCACCACTGTGTAGTGTGAGGAAGGACGGAGGCACCGGTGTTGCATTCAGGTGCAGTCAGGCAGACGGCCGTCGGCAAACCAACCGGATGTCATTTTACTCCACCAGAGAAAGACAAAGGTAAAACAATACCACATCACCATGACAACATGTTGTCACGCCTGTATTGTTTTGCCTCGTGCTGGCGGACCACTTGTTTATCCTGTTACATGCAGCGTCTGTTGTCTGTCTGACGTCTGCCCCATTTCACCTGAATGCAACATCAAGAATACGTTCAGATATGCAACCGCACCGCTAGATGGGGGAATAATTCCTACACATTATACCTTTTTTTTTTATTAAAGGTAATGATGCACCTATACTGCTATGACTATAGGAGGTTATTATTATGGTGAGAGGAGAATCTGACTAAATGTTGGACTGTCCCTTTTTAATAATGACGTGACGTGACGCTGACGTGTGACAGGCGGCAGAACGACGAACTCAACGCTCCTGAGACTTTTGGACAAAGTCACCGGGGGCAAAATCTCTAAATCTCAGTCACCACTGCCCTCTGGGTTTATGAGGCTTTAGAGGGAGGGAGGAGGGAAGGGGGAGGGGGAGGAGGAGGGGGGAGGACGGGGGAGAGGGGGGGGGAGCAGCTGGGTGCCTGAGTTCATGTTATCTGAATAGAGTCGTGTTTCTAAATAAAGACGCGAACGCTCTTTGCCAGTTGAACCTCGGTTTCTGTGTCGTCGTTGTTTCACCTTTTTCCTCCTTCTGTGTTTGTTTTTTTACTCCGTTGAAAAACACGACTCCTCCTCCTCCTCCTCCTCCTCCTCCTCCTCCTCCTCCTCCTCCTCCTCCTCTTCCTCCTCGATTCCCCTCAGGCTTCTTCGTGTTAATGCTGCATCGGGTTTTCTCTCCTTTTAGTTTTAAGGCCGGCCCCTTCGTGGTGGTGGTGGTGGCCCTGGATCAAGAATGACAAGAATTCACGTGCACTCATCCAACCTCTCCAGTTCCTCCTCCTCCTCTCTGCTCCTCCTCCTCCTCTCTCCTCCTCTCTCCTCCTCCTTCTGCTCCTCCTCTCTGCTCCTCTCAGCCAGCTCTTTGTCTTTAACTGTGCGAGTCAATCTGAGGCCTGTGTGTGCCCATGTCCGCTTTTTACTTTAACCTTCTTCCAGTTAAAAACGACACACAGAAAGAAAGAAAGAAAGAAAGAAAGAAAGAAAGAAAGAAAGAAAGAAAGAAAGAAAGAAAGAAAGAAAGAAAGAAAACCACATGAAGGTTTTATTCTATTAGCTAAGTGGGTTGTGAGTTGTTTTTGGTTTTTTAAACCGAGAGGCCGTCGTCGTCGTCCGCTCCGTATAAACTCCTCCAGGATAGAGTGACACGTTTTAATTTTAATGTGCCGAGGCTGAGTGAGATCACATCTGCTGCTGCCGCTGAGCCGGGGTCGAAAACAACACGTCAACAATTTAAACTCTCTTTATTTATAGATATATTTTTTTAAATATATCTTTAGTGCAGAGACTGAAAAGGCAAAAACAAAAAAACACGGGTCGAGGTCCAGCAGGGTTTGATCTGTTTATCCAAAAGACAAAGTACTAGAGACATATAATGATGCTATTGGTTGTTGGCATGAAGAGCGGCACTAATAGAAACAGTTCAAGTAAAATAAATAAATAAATAGAAACTGGGCCGCTGTGGTTTCAGTGTAAAAAGTCGGTAATTTGAGATGCTGCAGAGATAATGACGGGGAAGTTTTCAGGAATGTTATAACGAGGGGGTTCACCGAGGTTAGACACTCACACTCGCACAGACACTCACACACTTCCACACGCTCTTCACACGGCTCCAAACCACAACTGCAGCAACAGCACACACACACACACACACACACACACACACATTTGACCCAATTATTCAGCCAGCAACAAGCCCGTCTGGCTGCAGACCGCACAGCGATCCAACTAAAGAAACAGAGGAGCAGACGAGGCCGGATGAGTTTCAGAGCTGCTTTCTGTTTTTAGTTTTTATTTAACAAGTATCAGGACTTGATGACCGTGTTTTTTAGATTTTAGATTTATATGTTTGCTCCACGGCCTCCATGCACGCACACCACGCAAGACATGGAGGCCACGGCGGTTGAGTGCAGTACTTATTGTTTTCTCTGAAACAACTGTACCTGCTGATCCCAGGTCTGTCTGAAGCTCTCCACCAGTGTCCTGGACTGTTAGGGAACCCTGAAATCTTTGGTTGCGTAGGTCTTTAGACAGCTCTTAGACAGCTCTTTGCTATTACCTATCATGCAATGCTTCTTGTCTGACACCTTGGTGGTGAGAAACCTTTTTAAAAGGCATCAATCAGGACTAAACCAGCATTATATTATATTACTTTGCACTGATAGGAGACAGGATTACATTCTAAATACTGACAAACTCCAGCTGCTTTCTTGGCTTTCCATACCTTTTTGCCCCTCCTTTTCTTTTCTTTTTTAACCTTTATTTAACCAGGCAAGCAAATTAAGAACAAAATTCTTATTTTCTTCATGTGTTCAATACTTATTCCCTGTGTCATTTCACTTTATTACACATGACTTAGTAATTTATGGACATTAATGTTTGGATTTCTTTGTATGTGTGCATTACTTGGGTTGATGCCGACATCTGGTGAAGATTTCATGTCAATAGCTCTATTAGAAATATATTTTCTGAGAAAAATGTTGACGTGTTCAATACTTATTTTCCCCCGCTGTACAACCACGACGCTAGATGGGAGGAATTCCGTAACAATAATATAGGGCCTAATGTCATACAAAAAAGACAACAGAACATACAAATGAACAATCAGAAATATATAAATGATAATAATAATAAATATGAACATGGTGTTTATTTAATCTGTCAGATTTAAATTATAGAGGCGGTTTAATTGTTTATCCACATTAATTAGCTTCATATGTCCGATGTGTTGTGAGACTCAACTCACCCCTCTATTTATAGAGATGAAGGCTTTTTATCCATGAAATAATTCAGTGTAGAGTGTGTGTTTCTGTGTGTGTTAGTGCGTGTTTCTGTGTGTGTGTGTGTGTTAGTGTGTGTGTTTCTGTGTGTGTGTGTCGCTCTAGTCGTCGTGTTCGCAGGTTTACCAGCTGGAGATGACGATGACCTCATCTCTCAGCGTCCACCTTCACTGACATGTGGTGTGAGCTGCTAAAGGTTGCAGCACTGATGACGAACACACACGCACGCACACACATTACCCCACACACACACACACACACACACACACACACATTACCACACACGCACATTAGCACACATATTATAGAGGAGCTGTAATGACTCATTAAATGTCAGCGTGCTCTAATTCAGATCAGGTGGTTCAGTTATTCACCCACTGCTGCAGTGGAGCTGGGATGTCTGATGCTTTAATGCCACAGTGTGCGTCTGTGTGTGTGTGTGTCTGTGTGTGTGTGTCTGTGTGTGTGTCCCACTTAGACACACTCAGTAAAAGTGTGTAGTCTGAACTTTACGGCTTCGGCTCGAAGGCAAATTTCTCTAATCGTCTCCTTCAGGTCCAGAGTTCAGGATTTAGTTCTTGTGCAATGACGACGACCATTTCATATCTGACCTCATCTGTCTGTGTGTGTGTCTCTGTGTGTGTGTGTGTGTGTGTGTCTGTGTGTGTCTGTGTGTGTTGTAACGCCGGCTGCATGTTTCTCCACCGTCACCACATCCTCACAGGTCAAATGATTCACAAGCTGCTGCTTCTTCAACACCAGAGAAGCTGCAAGAAAATAACACGAACGCACTGAAATACCTGTTTTCTGTGTTGATATTTGGATTATTTTTGATATTTGCGTTGGATTTTGCAGCGAACAACGGCTTTTTATTAATAAAACAGGTTATTTCTTCACATTTACCTGTTGCTTCCTGCAGCATTTTCATTATTTCTAAGCAGAAGTTTATTCCTCTAACTGTATTTATCATGATTATCATGTAGCAGCTGTGAAATATAAACTAGATTAGGAGAGTTTTTCTAAGAATAGACTCTCGGGGGGATAAATAACTTGATAATGTTTCTTGATATATCACAACACATCATCATATTGTTGTCACGGCGGCGACACAGTGACCGTCTGATCGTCCTCGACCTCATTATGAGCTTCACTCACTCTGACCGGCGGATTAACTGGTCACCTGAAGGAGGAGGAGGTGGTTGTGTGTCTTTATGCAAATGAGAATGACTGATGCATCCTGGGTAATTTAGGGGCAGCACCCGGCATTTTTACATTGCACTCAGTGGCTTTTTGTGTTTTGATGGAGCGTAGACTAACTAACAATCAATTTTTAATGTTTTATTTTGTGTTTCTTTTGTAGCACTATGTCTCATAATTATTTTGACACCCTCTTTGAAACCCACCGTTCACGCCATCTTGAAAAACTACAATGAATGAATCTAGCGGTATGCTCCTTTAGCCTCCCACAGTGATCAATGACCCCACACAGTGGCCAGAAATGTCTGACCCAGACATCTACACGTATTTGGTGGAATCACCGGGGAGGTTTTGGCTAATAGTGGGGCAGATTAGCTCAATGTTTTACACCAATCGTTCACTTTGTGATAAAAGCATGAAATTTGGTGGATGTGTTGGTGAATATGTTTCAAACAAATCTGGATATTGGGCCACCTAGAGGCTGTGGCAGCCATTTGTTATGTGAATAAATGAATGATGAATAAAAACTGCCCTTTTAATAATACCAACTGGTGATGTATTGTATATTGTTGGAAAGCCTGATTAGTCACCTTTACAACGAGGTACAGCTTGTAAGGATCGTGCATTCATGGAAGGAGCAACGGGGCTAAACGTGTGGGTAGCGCCCCCCCAAATATGTGCATCCCCTGTGGGGCGGATTAGCTCAATAAATCACAAGAATTGTTTATTTTGTGACAGAAGCACAACATTTGGTGGAGGTGTTGGTGGATACATTTTTGAAACATGGTTTTTAAGGACCCTTAAGATGTCTACTTAAGATTTTTGCTTGTTGCCCGGGTCAACTAATGTCCCATGGGAGTTTTTTCGGTGGCCATTTTGAATTTATGTCCACACGAATGGCGAAAAGGCCAATTTTCATAACTAAACCAGACATCATACAAAGACAAATGAACACACTTTTCCCAAAAATTATGACACTATAATACATAGTTGGTATTATTAAAAGGGCAGTTTTTATTCATCATTCATTTATTCGCATAACAAATGGCTGCCACGGCCACTAGGGGGCGCTTTGGAGGTGGCCCAATATCCAGATTTGTCTGAAACATATTCACCAACACATCTACCAAATTTCATGCTTTTATATCACAAAGTGAACGATTGGTGTAAAATATTGAGCTAATCCGCCACACTATAAGTGTTGTCTGTAAATAGCCTGTTAATAGACAACTTTTTGTTAGTTAGTTAGTTAGTTTGTCAAGCCAGTTAGGCTGAACTTTTCAATGGAGGGATGCCGGGCGCTGCCCCTAAATTACCCAGGATGCCTCAGTCATTCTCAGATGCCGCTCTGGTCTATGGCGTTGTCATTTATAGTCCTATTGAAACGAGGCGGTGACATCAGACACTCGCAGCTAAATTAGGGCAGAAACAGAAGCTGCTGCTGCTGCTGCTCGGTGACCGATCTGGTCTCAATGCAAACTACGACAGCATGGAGAGGAGTTGTTTTACCCCCCCGCCCCCCCCCCCCTCCGTGTGTGTGTGTGTGTGTGTACCAACCAACACAAAACAAACACACACTCTCTCCCACAGGTCGGTTTGCTTTGCTTTGTGCCCGTGTGAAGCGGCGGCGGCATCAGGGGATTATCCTGCTGCTCTCAGACTGCTGACACGGCCGCACGTGTCTGTCCCCCCCCCTCCTCTCCCCCGTCCTCCCCCCTTTTATCTATCTACGGCCTCGCTGCTGCTGCTGCTGCTGCTGCTGCTGCTGCTGCTGCTGCTGCTGCTGCTGCTGCTGCTGCTGCTGCTGCTGCTGCTGCTGCTGCTGCTGCTGCTGCTGCTGCTGCTGCTGCTGCTGCTGCTGCGGGGTCTTTGTCTGTGTCTGTGTTGGCGTACGTGACCGCGGGTCTGAGCCGGTCCGTCGTCAAGGAGTTTAGTGCCGGACCAGGAGGCAGAAACCGGTCGGTTCCTGTCCGGACTCACTGATACTGATGATGATGACGATGATGATGATTCTCCAAACGTGGTCGTAGATAAAACACAACACAAACGATTAAGAAGTGAAAGTGAATGAATGAATTTATTTATTTAAAACAGGGACAATGCACAAAAAACATTAATCTTGTAAAGCAAGAAGAGATGCTTTGAGCCAGCTGGTTATAGCAGCAATTGCTAATTTCCACCTGTAGTCCATGGGCAGGTAAAGTGCTAAACAGATACAATATTAAGATTAATTGAAATAGGACATAATAACCATAATATTTAAAAAAAAATGGACAGAATGCACTAATAAAAGCAGGGAAACAGGAGCGCCAAATCATAAAGTGCACAATAGGGACTAACAGCACATACACACTCTCTCACTCTCATCACACATTCAAACACAAACACATACAATACACAGATAACAATCATCCTCCTCTAATAACCACACTCATAGCCAGACACATACACACACTCACATAATACTCAACAATGTGTGCAAACTTGCTTACTTAGTAACCAGCGCTTTGACAAGCATGAGAATGTGTGAGGATTTGTACATAGAATAAGTTCTGTGGGAAAGTAATTTAAATTTCTCTCTTTTGTTTCTGTTACAAAGACATTTTAGACACATTCTCCAGCGTTTTTTAGTTTAGTTTTCTGGCTGTTTTTTGTGTTTTGTCGAAGCCAAATGTTAATGTGTCGTCACAGAACTGTAGGATCGGCACAAAACCAACTCAACTTTATGAAGCACTTTAAAATCAAAGTGCTGTACATGAGTAAAAATAGA
This sequence comes from Trachurus japonicus, assembly GCF_045865225.1. NCBI lineage: Eukaryota > Metazoa > Chordata > Actinopteri > Carangiformes > Carangidae > Trachurus > Trachurus japonicus. Next base: position 3,368,954 of record NC_140909.1, read on the forward strand.
ACATAAGACATAACACATAAAACACAATAAAACAATAACGATGTTAAAACAATAAAAAGTGTTCCCCTCAATAAAAACTAGTCAATTCCTCAACAATGAAAACTAAACTAAAACTGCTTCATCACTTGTTGAACTCACTAAAACTTAACTGAAATAAAAACTAAGGAAAATTTTAAAACTATAACAACTTTGACACAGATTCGCCGTTTTAGCATCGATACAGAGTTGTGTGACAGGTTGTTTTCTTCTGAGGGAACTGGTTATGACGCACACACGGACCATTTTTAGTAAAGAGTTTATGAAATAACTGGGAATATTTATTTATCATGAATGAATGAATAAATGTTTCCACGTCCCTCTGGTTGGGAATCACTGGGGTAGAAGATGGAAGTGAAGTAAAGTCTCTTCAGTGAAGCTGTGAATGAATCCAACAGGTGTGTTATTTTACTTTCAGGGTTCCCACTTGTCCTGGAAAACCTTGAATACCTGGAAAATGGTTGACCAATTTTCCAGTCATGGAAAATGAGAAGGAAAAAAAAAGTCAAATGTCCTGGAAAAGCTTCAGTTGTCCTAGAAAATGATTTACCACATCAGCTACCAGAGCTCTGTTTGCTGTTTTCAGACCTCACTAAGGATTTATTTTCTAAAAAAAAAAAAAGGGGGTTAGTGCCTAATGAGAAAACTAGAGACTTTGAGTTGATGAGTGTTTCCAGTGTTGGACACAATGTTTGTGTTGTTCTATGATACATTCGTAGGAATTTCTAAGCATGTAACTGTAAGGGATTATTGCATAACTTAGAGCCACAGACTGTACATCTTTAAACCAACTTCTGGAGCTGGGAGAGGAAGAAACATAGAAACAAAACTAGGGATGCACCGAATATTCGGTAACCAAATATATTCGGCCGAATATTGCAAAAAAAAAAGCAACATTCAGTATTCGGTGGAATGAGAGAAAAGCAAGGCCGAATATTAACTGGAATATTCAAAAAACTGTCAGAATAGTCAATAAACATTTACTTTCTTTGAAAATTAAGTCTAAAAAAATATTTTATTTATCCAAAAGCCCCCCCCCCCCCAAAAAAACAAAACAAAAAAACTTTAAAACCACTTTCATTATTCGGTATTATTCTGTTATTCGGCCAAGCGTTTTGGTTTTATTCGGTATTCGGCTTCGGCCAAAAAAATGCCATTCAGTGCACCCCTAACTAAACAAAACTGTACAAAATAAACTGGTCCAACTGTCGAAAAGAAGACTTCTCCAGAGCATGAACGGGACAGAGGATGTAGAATAATAATAATAACATGTCTGTCAGACTGGAGCCGCTGGAAATGTCCGGGAAAAGTCCTGGAAAATGATTTCAAGAAAAGAGTGGGAACATTGTATTGTATTTTGTTTTATTTTATATATTTATTTTCCGTTCTCTGTGTGTTTCTGTGCAGGGTCACCTCTCTGAAGGTCTGGTCACCAAGTGGTACCGATCGCCTCGCCTGCTGCTCTCTCCCAACAACTACACCAAAGCCATCGACATGTGGGCGGCCGGCTGCATCTTCGCCGAGATGCTCACGGGGAAAACCCTGTTCGCAGGTAAACAAACAAAACAAACAAACAAAAAAAACACTGACTCAGCGTCTCACGGCTCATGATGACTCAGCGTTTATTACGGCTCGAAAACACACGAGTCACAGCAGTCGGTCGCTGTCGTTACAGTGGAGCTGCTTCACACACAACACACACAGAGATGAGTTTAATCTGAGCCTGGTGACGAGTTATTGACAGAATTAAGATGAATTAATTAATAAATAGCAGCTGACGCGACGTTTCATTAATGTCTAGTCCAACAGGAAGCCCAGATCGGCTCCCACTCTTCTTATTGGTCTCTTTTCTACAAATCCACGTGGGGCAGCTATTTTGTTAAAGTGTCCTGAGCTGCTGAAGAAAACAAGCAGGGTTTGAAATTAACTTTTTTGACCTGCTAGCCAAGTGGCCAGTAGGTCAAAAAGTTACTCGGCAGACAGATTTTTTTACTAGCCAAAACCAACAAGTTGCTTCACTATTGTATTTCAACATCACTAGTTATATAGCAGTCATAGTAGTAGAACCATATAACAGTCATCCTGTTCTTCTCAGTCAGTTGTGCTGTGTAGACGATGACCTTTCAACTTTTCTGGAATAACAGTATAAATCCACATGCAGCAATAAGAAGACACATGAAGCAGATTATATTACCATTCTCATGTCTTTATTATTATAAGACATTTATGTAACATATTTAAACAGCAGCTATAGCAGAGTCTCACAGATTGCACTCTTGAAATGCTGTTCAACCAACCACAAAAATAAAAAAAATTGCACTAAAAACTAAAAAAAAACAACTGCCTGGTGTCTCCATTGTTAAAGTCTAGCCTATCTCTGCTGCTCTAGTTTTTTTCATTTCTTTTGGAGCGGCCTGGCCGAATAATTTCCTTCGGGATGAATAAAGATCGATCTATCTATCTATCTATCTATCTATCTATCTATCTATCTATCTATCTATCTATCTATCTATCTATCTATCTATCTATCTATCTATCTAAATGCACATGACACAGTAAGACTTTAAAACCTCACAACTACAAAACAAGACACAGGTAGACGATATCAAAACAAACAATATTATAACAAAACAAGACAAAACATATTGAATCCACAGTTAGAAATGAAAAAGATCAATGGGCCAAAATTCCCGGGAACAGGCTTCAGATTAAGAGACAGTGTTTAGTCTGGGTGTGTGAGTAGAAGTCTGACTAAGTCGTTGTCTCTCATGACCGCGCTTCGCCAGAAAAACTAAACTCACTCGGTCGGTGGTGCAGATGTTAAAACGTTGTGCTGTTGTGTAACTCTTCTAACGGTTCATTCATTCCTCTCTGTTGTTTTGTTGTGTGTGTGTGTGTTGTTGTTGTGTTTGTTCAGGAGCTCATGAGCTGGAGCAGATGCAGCTGATCCTGGAGTCGATCCCGGTGCTGCGGGAGGAGGACAGACAGGAGCTGCACAGCGTCATCCCCGTCTTCATCCGCAACGACATGTCCAAGCCGCACACGCCGCTGGCCAAGCTGCTGCCCGACGTCAGCCCCCAGGGTGAGTCACACGCATCCATCCCATCATCCATCATCCATCATCCATCATCCATCCATCGGTAGTGATTTTCTGCATCTTCACTGGCATCACGATTCAATTGGACTACGATTCACCAAGTCCGCGATTCAGTTCGATTTGATTATTCGATGCGTTTCGATGCATCACATCCTCAGTGTTCTATGGCTTTTTCATTAATTAACATAAATAGTCGGATGAATATGAAAACTTTTTTATTTACATAAATATAAAATATGATTTCAATGCATTTCCACAACGCAGCAGCAGCTTTGTAATTTCCTGCAAAGGATTAATAAAGTATCTTTAACTTTAACTTCCTTGGAGTCTGAACACAGAAAGAAAAAGAAAAGGCCTATAGTCTACTGAAACGTGACCTTGTTAATTTCTCAAAAACAAAACATAAATCTTTGCATTGTGCTTTTAAATAGAATAAATCACCATCTCTGTGTGTGAACAACATCATCAAACTTAAATAATTATTTGAAGTTAAAAATCGATCATGAGACACAACTGCATCGATTCAGAATCGTCCCGTTAAGAATCTCGATGCAGCTTTGACACGATTATTTTCGGCGCCGCTACACATCCATTCACTCAGAAATGTTATTTAATAGGATAAACACCTAGAGAGGAATCCTCTCGTTTTCGAGGGGGTCCTAAAATACATGACAACCAAAAAAAGGGACAAGACATAAATGGCCATAGCAGTAGCCAAGTAGAACTAAGAGAAATGTATAATAATAACTTATAATAATATATTGCAAATTGAAATTTGTGTTACAGATAATATTGATATAACATCATCTGAAACATGTGCAATTTAACTCAAAATAAGAAGAGAAGGCATATTTAAAACAATGAAAAGAAGTTGTTGAATGAGCGTATGTTTAAAGGAAGATTATTCCAGTCTGAAGGCGCTTTAAACATCAATGCTCTTTTACCAGTTGTTTTGTTCACTGTAGGAATAAGGAAGAAGTACTGAGATGAGTGCCGTGATTGATATGTTGTGGAGTATGGAATCAAAAATAGTTTTAAATAAGCAGGATACTTGCAATGTATACATTTGAAAGTAAACAGAGGTTGTATCTGTGGTACATCGTAATCACCTCCTCCTCTTCCTCCTCCTCCTCCTCTTCCTCCTGCAGCTCTGGATTTCCTGGAGAAGATCCTGACCTTCAACCCGATGGACCGTCTGACGGCCGAGGAGGCGCTGGCTCACCCCTACATGGCCGACTACTCCTTCCCCCTGGACGAGCCCGTCTCGCTGCACCCGTTCCACATCGAGGACGAGGTGGACGACATCCTGCTGATGGACCAGAGCCACAGCCACACCTGGGACAGGTAGGACGGACCCACACCGAGCTGCTGACACGACCTTTTAATTTATTATTAGTTTATTTCATAGGGACAGTGCACCACTAATCAACAGAGTTAAAAGAAAAACTGTCAGTGGGCCAGAGTTAGAGCCAACAAGGCTAGTTCTCCTCCGTTGTCCCTGGCCAGATGTTAAAGGCAACCTAAAAGCCAAAAAAAGGGGCAACAATTAAGTACTTTCAAAACACAACTTGCATAACAATCAACCTGGGTTCACACATGGAGACACACATTCAGATTAGAATGAAAATGCTTCGTATAAACGGCTCAATCAGAATAAACTGAAGGGAGTTTAATTTGGTTTCACACAGGTGGAATAACCCTTTAATTTACGGGCCGTTAATTACGTGATAATGTCAAGAAATAGCAACTAATTGTGTCATAATGTCTAGAAATAGTCCAGAAATATCGGTCAACGACTTGGTGGAGAAACATTTAGGCCTTTCCCAAAAAAAAAACAAAACATGAAAAGCACGTGTAATATTTTACCTTCATGAAAAACATGACATTGCTATGAAATGGAATAGTTATATTTCTAGACTATTTCTTGACATTATCACGTAATTAACGGCCTGTAAATTAAAAGGTTACCAACCTTTTCATCTAAACCGATGCAAAGTAAAATGACATCATGTAACTGAATGTCGTCTGGTTCTGGTTCTGTTCTTTCTGCTCCGTGTCGACGTAAATGTGGAGAGACGTTTCTTCACTTCAAATGTTTAAATGAAAGAACAACTACTGATCTGATCTGGGACCAGTCGCAGTTCTCAACGGGTCTGGAGATTAAAACCAGCGCAGCTCACTAGCATTAAAGGGACAACGAGGAGTTTGTATTTGGTTATTTAAAAGTCTCACATTAATGTGGATGAATCTACGTTACCACTTGTTAATGGCTCCATTTTAGATAAATCTATGGTTTTGTCTCTATGGTTATTTTGTTATTATTAGTGGTGGTGGAAATGCTGGGCGAGCCGACCAGTAAAACCAGTAAAACCTCTGTTGAGAATAAATGCAGAGGCTCAACCAATACCAGACCAGATCAGATGGAAACAGTTAAAACCTGAAAGACTCAGTCAGGAAGAGGAAACAGTCTCCATGGAAACCCAGCATGCATGTGTTTGAGTCTGAAACTCAAAAGTTGAATGTTAAAAACTAAAACTCTCTCTCTCCTCTGTCCTCAGGTATCACGAGAGCCAGCTGTCGGAGGCCGACTGGCACCTGCACAGCGGCCACGACCCCGACGAGGTGCAGGTCGACCCGCGGGCGCTGTCCGACGTCACCGACGAGGAGGAAGTTCAGGTTCGTCCTCGTTGTTTTATCTCACACACTTTTTTTATAGGGATGTCACGATTACTTATTGTTTTCACAATTAATCGTGGTATTAAACGCCACAATTAATTAATCGCAAAGATTCCTAAATACCGTCACTTCCCAAATAAGATGATGTTGGAACCGTATCGGCAGATGTTGCGCCAAAATAAAGGTTAATGCACAGATACTGGTCCATTTAACTAACGTAACATTGAATTGGTGGGAATTTAAATGTTGGTGTGTCTTTTGTATTAAAAAACAAAACAAAAAAGGGTTAAAAAAACAAACATTTGGTATAGATGGCAATTTATGACCTGAATATTTCAAACACTTCCCCTGGGGGGTTAATAATTGGTCATACTATATTATTAGATACTTGAAATATTTAGTGTAAACAATGAGTAATGTAATTATATTTTGACTGCATTTGATTGGTAACACTTTACTTGAATAGGTATTCATAAGATTGACATAACAGCTGTCATAAACATCAATGAATACTTATGACAGCTGTGGTTAAGTGTCATTCGGTAAGTTATGTCACTTTTGATGCAAAGTTGACATTGTTTGAGATGTTTTTGTTCTGACAACTTGACATAAAGACAATTTAAACTGTCATAGCAGACCTAATGGACAAACTTTAAAAATGATGTCAAGTTCTCAGAACAAAAACATCTCAAACAATGTCAACTTTGCATCAAAAGTGACATAACTTACTGAATGACACTTAACCACAGCTGTCAGAAGTATTCATTGATGGTTATGACAGCTGTTATGTCAATCTTATGAATACCTATTCAAGTGAAGTGTTACCATTTGATTTTACACATTCATAGAGTCGTGAAATTAATGAGTGCATAATAATCGTGATAATCGTAACACCTTGATTATTTCTCTGACAATAATCGCACCAAGAAAATGTATAATCGTGCCATCCCTACACGCTTAGTTCCTCCAGTTTCTCTCTGTGGACTTCTCTCTCTCCACGAGGCTCTAACAGCTGTTTCCTCTTCCTCTTCGTTCAGGTGGACCCTCGTAAATACGCGGACGGCGACCGTGAGAAGTTCCTGGACGAGCCGTCCTTCGACTACTCCAGCCTGTTCCCGCCGGAGCGCTCGTGGACGCCGGACGAGGACGGCGACGAGCACCACGAGAACAAGTACTGCGACCTGCAGTGCAGCCACACGTGCAACTACAAGGCCGTGTCGTCGCCGTCGTACCTGGACAACCTCATCTGGCGCGACAGCGAGGTGAACCACTACTACGAGCCCAAGCTCATCATCGACCTGTCCAACTGGAAGGAGCAGCAGAGCAAGGACAAGGCCGACCGCAAGGCCAAGAGCAAGTGTGAGAAGAACGGGCTGGTGAAGGCGCAGATGGCGGCCAAGGAGGCGGATCGCGGTATCGGCGTTCCGGCCGTGGCGGCGGAGGTAGAGGTACATGAGACTTTATTATTGATCCCCACAGGCAGGGCGATTCAGTTTCTACAATCCACCATACACATTAGGGGTGGGAGGAAAAATCTATTCACATACAGTATTAGTCTACTTGCCAGCCCATAGGGCCCCATCGTGAACCCGGAAATGTTGAATAGTAGAAATATATATAGTATGGGTCCCCAGTATTCAGAAACTGCCGGATGCTAACTTATTTATATTGGGCAATTAGCATAACAGACATAATTAGCATAAATTAGCATAATTGCCTATATGGGCAATATTTCAACAAAATTGACTTGGCTGATCTGGGCAATATTGGAGTGGTTTTAGGGGTTATTGATGATGCTGAATCCATTTCCGACATTTTCAAAATTCAAAATGGCTGTCTAAACCGGAAGTGACCAGATTTTAACTGCCAGTGGGCCGATTTTGATGGATTTCAAAATCTGGTCACTTCTGGTTTAGACAGCCATTTTGAATTTTGAAAATGTCAGAAATGGATTCAGCATCATCAATAACCCCTAAAACCACTCCAATATTGCCCAGATCAGCCAAGTCAATTTTGTTGAAATATTGCCCATAGCAATTATGCTAATGTATGCTAATTATTTCAATTATGCTAATTGTTCACTATATACAAGTTAGCATCCGGCAGTTTCTGAATACTGGGGACCCATACTATATATTACTTCAAATACATGAGTCATATGTCCAACCAGCATCCTCTAAAACTTAAGATTTGGCTTAAAATCCATCAAAATCGGCCGACTGGCGGTTAAAATCTGGTCACTTCCGGTTTAGACAGCCATTTAGAATTTTGAAAATGTCAGAAATGGATTCAGCATCATCAATAACCCCTAAAACCACTCCAATATTGCCCAGATCAGCCAAGTCAATTTTGTTGAAATATTGCCCATAGCAATTATGCTAATGTATGCTAATTATTTCAATTATGCTAATTGTTCACTATATACAAGTTAGCATCCGGCAGTTTCTGAATACTGGGGACCCATACTATATATTACTTCAAATACATGAGTCATATGTCCAACCAGCATCCTCTAAAACTTAAGATTTGGCTTAAAATCCATCAAAATCGGCCGACTGGCGGTTAAAATCTGGTCACTTCCGGTTTAGACAGCCATTTAGAATTTTGAAAATGTCAGAAATGGATTCAGCACCATCAATAATCCCTGAAACCACTCCAATATTGCCCAGATCAGCCAAGTCAATTTTGTTGAAATACTTCCCATATAGGCAATTATGCTAATTTATGCTAATTATGTAATGAATGATGAAGTATGATGATAATGATTTAAAGTGACATGCCCGAAGTAAACAAACTGATTGATTGATGATTGACAGGAGAAGGAGAAGGAGGAGAAGAAGGAGAAGGAGAAGGACGGCGAGCAGGAGAAGCAGCAGCAGAACACCGGCTTCGACTTCGACTCCTTCATCGCCTCCACCATCAAGCTGAGCCTGCAGCAGCCCGAGCCGCCGCGGCCCGAGGCGACGGCGGTCACCACGGCGACGGCGGCGGTCACCACGGCGACCACCGCAGCGTTGCTAATAAGCGAGGTGGGAATCCTGAACGAGCTCAACTCGTCGGTGTCTCAGCAGCAGCAGCTGGAGCAGCAGCGGTCCGGCTCCATGTCCAAGTCCATCAGCCAGGAGAAGGAGGAGAAGTGTCTGGTCAACCTGGCGCAGCTCGGCGGCGTCGTCGGGGGCGTCGTCGGGGGCGTCGTCGGGGGCGGCGGCTCGGGTGGCGTCGTCGGGGAGTTAAACGGCTCGTGGGCCGTGACGCCGCCCTGGGAGAGCTTCGGCTCGGGCGAGCGCGCGGGCGACGGCCGCCTGATCGACGAGGCGTGCTGGGACATCGAGAGCACCTACACCAGCTACCTCGACCGGCTGTTCAGTCGCCGTGACGACACCGAGACCGTGCCCGAGCCCGAGCCCGAGCCGTCGGAGGGCGACCGCCGTCACCATAACGACCGTAACCACCACAACAACAACAGCAGCAGCGACTTCCTGGGCTGCGGCCGGACCTCGGAGATCGTGCTCAACGTGCAGCTCTCAGACTCTCTGGCGGCGACGCTGCCCGTGTTCGACCGCGTCGTCGTCGCCGTCGGCAACGACCACGACAACGACCTGCTGCCGCCGCCGCTCAAGTCCATCCAGGCGTCGCTCGCGTCGCCGTGCGCCGTCAAGTGCTCGCCGCAGATCGCCCACAAAACCTACAGCAGCATCTTCAAGCATCTTAATTAATTAACCAACCAACGGATGGATGAATGGATGAATGGATGAATGAATGGATGAATTAAAACCAGATGTTTCCTCTCTCCCCTCACAACGAGAAACTAGACCGTTCTGTTCTTATGTTTCTTAATAATAAGAATAATAATAAGAAGAATAATAATAATACTATGGTATATTATTGTACTTGAATCATTTCATACCTTTTTTTATTACGGTTGCTTTTAATTATTTTGTTTAGTTATGTTTTTTTTAAAGAGTTGAGCGGGGTGATTTATTATTATTCTTATTATTGTTATTCTTATTATTATAATTATTCTTATTATTCTTATTCTTATTATTATTATTATATTGAAAGAGTCCTGGTCGCTCTGAGCCTTCATGGATTTAAAACGTCTAACGCCCTCATCATCGCTGAACTGGCTCAACGTCACCGGCACAACGAAGCTCTGCAGACGAGACGGAGAGAAGTGAAGTAGTCAGACGAGGAAGGAAGGAAGGAAAGGACACAGGGAAGGAGAGGAGGATGAAGATGAGGGGTGAGGGAGAGGAAGATGGACGATATAAAGATGCTGTAGGCTTTTAAAGTGCTTTCTTTCAATCAGCCTTCTTCACCAGAGGAGGAGGATGGGATGTCTTTTTGGTTTTATTCTTCTTATTATTTTTATTTCTCCTTCTGTTTTTTTATTTTTATTATGACTTTATACCATTTTTTTTTTTTCCCCAAAGAAAAAAACAAAAAAACTTCCTTGAAAAAAAAAAAAACGACGACGACAACGAACCCTTTCATACTGTAAATCTGACACATGATGCCAGCAGCAACCATTATCGTAGGCGTTAATGTAAATGTGTTATCTACCTCAAGGTAACAGCCGCGAGAGACACTCGAAGCCGCACTAGTGCTTTACACACACACTCGACCATCGTCATAACAACCATGAAATGAAGTGGTGGTCGCGTACGTAAGTAGAAGATGATGAAATCTGTCTCACTCTAGCATTTAACATAGTGAGGTGTTTCAGTAATCATTATTATTTATTTCTAGCAGATGTTGCGATATTTATTTTATCAAAAACGTGTTATTTCAATGTGATTATTGAAGATCTGAAGAGGAGTTTTTCGTTTTGTTTCGTTCTGTTTTTGTTTCCATTTTCATTTCGGCTCTATGGGCGTGTAACTGTGTCCTTTTTTTGTTTTGTTTTGTTTTTATGGTAGAACTGCAAATTCATCTTTTTATTTTATTTTATGTTCTCAAAGAAGAAATTGAGGATTTTTATTTTCCATTTTCCATCAATATTGTCCAATGGATATCATCATTCTTTCTGTTCATTCATTATTATTTTTTAATTTATAGGTGCGTTCTGTTTTTTAGTGGAAAACAACAAAAAACTTTATGCTTTATGGTTTATTATTATTATTATTATTAAAGAAGAAGAAGCGCCTAAAAGTCTTAATTTTTTATCTCAATGTAATGTAAAAAACAAAACAAAACAATTGCGTGCATGGAAGCAAGAGAAAGGTACATTTAAAGAAGTAAGTTAATGGTGAGTATAATGTACATCCGTTTTAATTGTACGTTTTTTGTTAAATTTCTATGTACTTTTTCCAGGCAAGCATGATGAATTAGGTTTAAGGTGTAGCATGTAGAACACTTATGGACATTTTTTTTTGTAATCATTGGTTCCCCTGTTCTACAAAATATCTCAAAATAAAAATTACTGGCAAAGAGTTCGGTCTCTTTCTCTCTTCTGTTTTTTTATTTTAGTGGGGCGGATTAGCTGAACAATCGTTCACTTTGTGATAAAAGCATGAAATTTGGTGGATGTGTTGGTGAATATGTTTCAGACAAATCTGGATATTGGGCCACCTCCAAAGCGCCCCCTAGTGGCCGTGGCAGCCATTTGTTATGCGAATAAATGAATGATGAATAAAAACTGCCCTTTTAATAATACCAACTATGTATTATAGTGTCATAATTTTTGGGAAAAGTGTGTTCATTTGTCTTTGTATGATGTCTGATTTAGTTATGAAAATTCGCCTTTTCGCCATTCGTGCAGACATAAATTCAAAATGGCCACCGAAAAAACTCCCATGGGACATCAGTTGACCCGGGCAACAAGCAAAAATCTTAAGTAGACATCTTAAGGGTCCTTAAAAACCATGTTTCAAAAATGTATCCACCAACACCTCCACCAAATGTTGTGCTTCTGTCACAAAATAAACAATTGTTGTGATTTATTGAGCTAATCCGCCCCACAGGGGATGCACATTTTTGGGGGGGCGCTACCCACACGTTTAGCCCCGTTGCTCCTTCCATGAATGCACGATCCTTACAAGCTGTACCTCGTTGTAAAGGTGACTAATCAGGCTTTCCAACAATATACAATATATCACCAGTTGGTATTATTAAAAGGGCAGTTTATATTCATCATTCATTTATTCTCATAACAAATGGCTGCCACGGCCACTAGGGGGCGCTTTTGAGGTGGCCCAATATCCAGATTTGTCTGAAACATATTCACCAACACATCCACCAAATTTCATGCTTTTATCACAAAGTGAACGATTGGTGTAAAACATTGAGCTAATCCGCCCCACTATTTTATTTTATTTCCGTCTCTCTGACCTCATGTGTTTTTTAGAAACCTCGACACTTTTATGTCTCTGAGCGACTCGGTTCAGTTTCACTGCTGCAGCTCGAATCGGCAGCTAAATGTGGCCGCACACACACACACAGACACACACCAACACACACCTGTTTTAAGGTTTAAAACTGCACGCACACACACACGAGGAGTTTCTTTTCTTGCCCGTTATGCAACAGTGACACATTGAGTGTTAAGAAATGAGGCGTGTGAACGTCTCGTTTCCCATCAGCCCCCCCCACACACGTGTTTCCTAATCTCTCACAAGAAGAATCATTTCCAAACTAACGTAACAGCTGCACTTTGAGACGGAGAGAAAAAAAAGTTAAGTTAGAAATTCAGTTTAATAGAACACAAACCATCCAGAAACAGGAAAGGAAAGGAAAGTCATACTGTAAATAAATAAATAAATGTTGTCAGTCAGTTTTCTGAGGTCTGATTAAGACAAAGATCTAATCTCTTGTTCATTTTTAGGTTTTTAGACCTGTTTTAAAGGCGTCACTAAATAAAGAAAGCTCCGTCAACGCTGGAAACTTCTCTTCAACAATCTTAATACTTGCAAATTAATGTGTAAGTGTAAATTAATGTATGATGAATGTTAAAGGGATAGTTCAACATTTTGGCAAACTGGCCCATTGCCATAATCCCTATAGTCATAGCAGTAGGTTTGTTACCTTTAATTGTCGGTGCAAGCTGTTTTTAGAACGGCGGAGCAGAGCCGTGAGCTGCTCAGAGCTACGCTACGGAGGCTCATTATGGGATTTCTTCTTGGTTTCCCTCATCAAACTCATCAAATACACAATCCAACAACTCCACAACGCTCTGGTGGACAAGTTGTGAGCTGCACATTCACCACGCTATGAGATAATAACACAACGTTACCACACAGAGTTGTTTTAGAGGGAAATACAGAGACTGTTGATGAAAAACTGTCCCTGAAGGCAACGTGCATCAGCGGTTTTGCATGAACTTATCTCTAAAACAACTCTGTCTGGTAACGTTGTGTTATTATTATCTCATAGATTATGGCAATGGGCCAATTTGCCAAAAATGTTGAACTATCCCTTTATAAAACATTCATTATACATGAATTTACACTTAACTTATGTTCCAAGAACCGTCGACAAAATGTTCCCCAAAATAAAAACAGAAACAGAAAAGAAATATTAAACGTAAGGTGCATTAATTCTCATTCATTGTTTAGCTTTAGGTGGAAATAGACATGAATCTGCTTTTTAAAGATAGATAGATAGATAGATAGATAGATAGATAGATAGATAGATAGATAGATAGATAGATAGATAGATAGATAGATAGATAGAACTTTATTCATCCCGAAGGAAATTATTTGGCCAGGCCGCTCCAGAGGAAAATAACTTAGTTAAAGAAAATAAATAGGATACAAAGAGGAAAATATATGATAAAATATATCCTGCAATGTCTAGAGACAATGAATATACATGACAAAGGAGCAACCTAGATATAAGTTAAAAGTTCAAATACAGTGCAACATTAATTTAAAAAGTGATGTAATACAAAAGTCCGAAAAACACAATCTAAAAATGAGATATGTTATTGTGTATGTTCAGGCCCGGCCCCTGGTATAAACCCTCTCTGTGGTTGTTCAGGGCCACAGCCGTTAGGTGGGGGGCCACATGATCAGAAAGGTACCGGGGTTCATCAAGTCATTTAAACATCCTGAGGTCTGCACGTGCACGCTACACTGCAAAAAATCTAATATTTTAACAAGAATATTTGTCTCAATTTTAGTCATAATGTCATATAGTCAAAACAAATTCTACTTAAAATAAGACTCATCACATTAAAAAGCAGCTTGTTTTTAGACATTTTTTCTTCTTTCAAGCAGATTTTCACTTAAAATAATCTGACAGTGGAGCAAGTTTTTCTTTCTTATTACAAACACAAAAAACTTGCTTTCACTGGCAGATTTTTCTACTTATTTCAAATGAAAATGAGTTTGAAACAAAGTGAAAATGATCTAAAAACAAGTTAATTTTTAGGTGATGAGTCTTATTTTAAGTGGAAAGAGATTAGTTTTGACTAGAAATGAGACATTTTGACAAGAAATAAGACAAATATTCTTGGAAAGATTTTGAGTTTTTGCAGTGTATGAGCTTTATATGTAATGTGAAGTCAATATTCAGCTTCTTTTATCTCACATTTGAGACATTTGGTGAAAATAGAACGGCAGAATGACAACATTTGTGCTCAAAAAACAATCTGACAAAATGTCATTTTAGACTTGTTTTCTACACTTATCTATTACTGTATTCATATCCTACTTCAAGCACCAAAACAGTTCATTCTCATGACTGAAGGAGTGTTTTCACAAGGGATTTGACATTTTTCAGAAAATTTGTCCTAAATTATTTCTTTCTACAGTGTTCTAGGACAAACTGGCCTCAGTGTGCTTACAGCGGAAGATTAGACATAAAACACTTGAGTATTGTTACATCTGTCTATCAAACACGTCTGTATTCAGTTTTAACCAGTGATTTGGTGTTTGAGCTTAGAGTGCAGGGCCACAAACAAAAACCTTGTTTAGGGGGCCACCAACATGCTAGGGCTGGCCCTGGTCAGCTGTCAGTCATCTGTTCTGGGATCAGAGGGTCAGAGAGGCGACGGGAACATAAAACGGTGTTTTTCCACATTTTAGAGTTTTGTTTACAGGAAACAAAGAGAAACCACAGACTTTAAATTACTGTGGAAACAGGCTGAGACGGAGGAACACCAGTCATCACCCAGATGAGTTCATGTGGAATACAACTTTAAGTTATATATATAGAGCTGCAACTAATGGTTAATCTCATTATCCATCAATCTGTCTATTATGTAAACCATTAATAGATTAGTTGTTTGGTCATTAAAACATTAAAAAATGTTGAAAAACATCGATCAGTGTTTCTCAAACCACCAGACATCGTCCTCAAATGTCTTGTTTTGTCCACAAACCAAAGAGAGACTCAGTTTATTGTCATAAAGGAACAAAGAAACCAGAAATATTCACATTGAAGAAGCTGCAATCAGAGAATCTGGAGCTTTTTTTCTTAAGAAACTACTCAAACTGATTATTAGATTATCAGAATAAATGACAATTTATTTAATAATCGATAATTAAAGCAGAAGTCAGCGATCCGGTGGTTTTGTCTAACTTCTTGTCAGCCGATGGAGTTAGCAGCCCCCGCCCTCGTCATGGATCTATTGGTCCTCGTCCCTACGTCACCACATTCAGGCGCATCCCTTGGCTGCACACACAGAGAGGACTGCCCCTTTATGCCGTTCTCTCTCCTCATTGGATAAAGGTTGTAGGATACAAGGAAAGTTTTCTCCTGGGCTCAGAGCAGAGCAGAGTGACTGACAGACCCGTGTTTCAGACCAAACACTCTATAGAAGTGATTGCTGTCGGAAGATACAACTATTTAAGACTTAGATTAACACAAACATTCACCTGACTTCTGATTTAACCCATTAATTGCTGCAGCTCTAAAAGTTGAGTCATCATGTATATAACTGTGTTATTGCTGCTCAGTGGGAGGTTTAATGCAGCAGCTGCATCTTAAAGTAACTACAGCTGTTAAATCAAAGCTACAGTTCAGTCAGGTCGTCCATGTTAACCAGGTGACACCTTGGATCTCACAGGGTTAATTACTGTAATTACCTGGTTAAATGAATCGATAAACTGAGGCTGTTGTGTTTTCCCTGCAGCATCATCCTCTGTTGTCATGACGACCTGCTTCTGTATGAACCACAGTGTGTGTGTGTGTGTGTGTGTTTGAACTCTCTGCATCTTTGTCCTGCAGATCAACACTCGTCCACCTGAGCCCAACTGGTTCTGTTCTTTTGTCCACACGTTTAATGTGACAGAGAAGGAGGAGAAGGAGGAGGAGGAGAAGGAGAGGGAGGAGGAGAGGGAGGAGGAGAAGGAGAAGAGAAGTAGAAGAAGGAGGAGAAAGAGATGAGAAGGAGAAGAGAAGTAGCCTAGAAGAAGAAGGAGAAGGAGAAGAGAAGGAGGAGAAGAGAAGTAGAAGAAGGAGGAGAAGGAGAAGAGAAGGAGGAGAAGAGAAGTAGAAGAAGGAGGAGAAGAGAAGGAGAAGAGAAGTAGCCTAGAAGGAGGAGAAGATGAGAAGGAGAAGAAGGAGGAGAAGAGAAGTAGCCTAGAAGAAGGAGGAGAAGAGAAGGAGAAGAGAAGTAGCCTAGAAGAAGGAGGAGAAGAGAAGGAGAAGGAGGAGAAGGAGAAGATGAGAAGGAGAAGAAGGAGGAGAAGAGAAGGAGAAGAAGGAGGAGAAGAGAAGGAGAAGAGAAGTAGCCTAGAAGAAGGAGAAGAGAAGGAGAAGGAGGAGAAGGAGAGGAGGAGAAGAGGAGAAGGAGAAGATGAGAAGGAAAAGAGGAGAAGAGAAGGAGAAGAGAAGTAGAAGAAGGATGAGAAGTAGCCTAGAAGAAGGAGGAGGAGAAGAAGGAGAAGAGGAGAAGAAGGAGAAGGAGGAGAAGGAGAAGAGGAGAAGGAGAAGATGAGAAGGAGAAGGAGAAGAGGAGAAGAAGGAGAAGGAGGAGAAGGAGGAGAAGAGGAGAAGAAGGAGAAGGAGGAGAAGGAGAAGAGGAGAAGGAGAAGATGAGAAGGAGAAGAGGAGAAGGAGAAGAGGAGAAGGAGAAGATGAGAAGGAGGAGGAGGAGAAGGAGAAGGAGGAGTAGAAGGAGAAGAGAAGAAGGAGAAGGAGAAGAGGAGAAGAAGGAGAAGGAGATGGAGGAGAAGAGAAGGAGGAGAAGGAGACGGAGGAGAAGGAGAAGAGAAGTAGCCTAGAAGAAGGAGGAGAAGGAGGAGAAGAGAAGGAGGAGAAGGAGAGAAGGAGAAGGAGAAGATGAGAAGGAGAAGGAGGAGAAGGAGAGGAGGAGAAGAGGAGAAGGAGATGAAAAGGAGGAGAAGGAGAAGAGGAGAAGGAGAGGAGGAGAAGAGAAGGAGAAGGAGTCTGGATGAGGTTGTGATGAGCTGCAGCTGCCTCTTCCAGCTGAGAGGAAACGAGGCCGAGCTGCTGCTGCTGCTGTTGTTGTTGTCCTGTTGTCATGGTAACAGCCTCAGCTCTGATTAAACAGCTGGAGCGACTCAGCAGAGAGAGACTGAATGTAGGTCAGACATTAAAACATGGTGGTTCAACACTCACACACTACACCTCCTCCTCTTCCTCAGCCCCCCCCCCCCCCCCCGTTCCCTCTCAGGTGTTTTACTGCTCCACCTCTTTGCCCAGAAGACAAAAACAGTTGCACACTCAAACATCCCCTTTATGACCTGAACCGTGGTCTGTAGTGCAACCGGCCACAATTTACACTCTACACACATGATTTTTTCAGAATTTGTAAGACAAACTTGTTATCTCTCATGTCATGTGCTCAAAATATCAGAGAGACTTACAGAATTTACAGAATCAGCCTCTGCACTGCAAAAACTCTACATCTTTCCAAGAATATTTGTCTTATTTCTTGTAAAAATGTCTCATTTCTAGTCCAAACTAATCTCTATAAGACTCATCACCTAAAAATTAACTTGTTTTTAGACACTTTTTACTTCTTTCAAGCCTATTTTCAATTGAAATAAGTAGAAAAATCTGCCAGTAAAAGCAAGTTTTTTGTGCTTGTAATGAGAAATAAAAACTTGCTCCACTATCAGATTTTTCTACTTATTTCAAGTGAAAATCTGCTTGAAAGAAGTAAAAAGTGTCTAAAAACAAGCTGCTTTTTAATATGATGAGTCTTATTTTACGTAGAATGAGATTTGTTTGGACTAGAAATAAGACAAATATTCTTGGAAAGATTTTCAGTTTTTGCAGTGTGAGTGCGGCCACGTCTGTCTCTGCTCCTCATTGAGTCCAATACAAATATTTTCTGAGAGGAGCAGAACGGCCTGATGTTTTAAAACTGCCAGCGTCGCCAAAATATTTACTGTAGAAACACCAAATCGTACCGAAATTGTCCAGGAAGTCCTTAGAGCAACATTGATCTGTGTTTTGTTCTGATAGGAGTTACCGTTTTGTCATGCTAGGCCTAAATGTGAGACCGGTTTAGAGGCAGAAAATGGCTCTTTTTCTCCACGTTTCTGTCTGTCTCAGCCTGCGGGGGCCCCTATCGCCGTGGTAACCTCTTTGATCCTCAGGCCAGAGCTCGTTAACTTCATAAACAATCCACCTGGCGCTCGTTTAAATGTTTATAAACACAGACACAGCTAAATCAGACTGACACAGGATGCAGCTACTAACTAACTATGTGACAAGTCAGTCACACACACACACACACACACACACAGGTAACCTAATGTGGTTACAGCTCCTCCATATCAGTGCTTATAGAAAGATGATCATGTGTCTGTCTGATCAGCTCTGTCTTGACCTTAAGATCGTGGGTTTGATTCCCATGTTGACAGAGATGGTAAAACCGGCAGTAGCTCCCGTGGCCCATTCAAAATTTCCCCAGAGGAAATTTTCTAGTTTTTTTTTTTCATATTGTTCATATGGCAATAAATGCAAACTCTATTTTGCCAAAACAATATTGTATCTTGTTATCATGAACTGTAACTGGAGCAGCCTAGGTGATGTTGTCAAAATAATCTGTTATTAATCATAATAGTAACAGCCAATAGTATTGATATGTGGAGTTGTAGAGGTGAGGCCAGAGCAGCAGCATGTGGACGTAGCTACTGTGTTCGCTTAAACCGTCGCTCACAGTCGCTCAGCAGCTCATCAGGGAGTTGAGTTTCTGCTCAGGAGTTTAGAAAATTAGAGGGAACGTTGGTCTCCTCCCTCCCTCCCTCAGGTCTTCCTCCTCCCTCCCTCCCTCTCTCAGCTCTTCCTCCTCCCTCCCTCCCTCAGGTCTTCCTCCTCCCTCCCTCCCTCTCTCAGCTCTTCCTCCTCCCTCCCTCTCTCAGGTCTTCCTCCCTCTCTCAGCTCTTCCTCCTCCCTCCCTCTCTCAGCTCTTCCTCCTCCCTCCCTCTCTCAGCTCTTCCTCCTCCCTCCCTCTCTCAGCTCTTCCTCCTCCCTCCCTCTCTCAGCTCTTCCTCCTCCCTCCCTCTCTCAGGTCTTCCCCAGTTTCCAGCCCGTCTGGTGCCGTCACTGTTAAAAATAAAAAGTTAAGCAGCTCAACAACTCATCCGCTCCTCCTCCTCCTCCTCCTCCTCTCTCCTCCTCCTCCTCCTCCTCCTCTCTCCTCCTCCTCCTCCTCCTCCTCTCTCCTCCTCCTCCTCCTCCTCCTCCTCCTCCTCCTCCTCTTCCTCCTCCTCCTCCTCCTCCTCCTTGTGAATTCTCTTTTCTTTCCTGGAAGAACCAATTACAACTCAGAGTTGGAGATTTGAGCAGAAACCAGGAAGTTAATCCTGCTCAGAAACCATCAGACGGGATCAATAACAGTGATCGGCTCCAACCTGAGTCACACTACACACACACACACACACAGAGTGCTGTAATAGACTGAAGCTACAGACACATTAAAGAGATAGTTCAACATTTTTGGCAAATTGGCCCATTGCCATAATCCCTATAGTCATAGCTTTAGGTTCGTTACCTTTAATTGTCGGTGCAAGCTGTTTTTAGAACGGCGGAGCAGAGCCGTGAGCTGCTCAGAGCTACGCTACGGAGACTCATTATGGGATTTCTTGGTTTCCCTCATCATCAAACTTATCTAATACACAATCCAACAACTCCACAACGCTCTGGTGGACAAGTTGTGAGCTGCACATTCACCACGCTATGAGATAATAACACAACGTTACCACACAGAGTTGTTTTAGAGGGAAATTCATGTAAAACCACTGATGCACGTTGCCTTCAGGGACAGTTTTTCATCAACAGTCTCTGTATTTCGCTCTAAAACAACTCTGTCTGGTAACGTTGTGTTATTATCTCATAGCGTGGTGAATGTGCACAAAACAGCTTGCACCGACAATTAAAGGTAACGAACCTACTGCTATGACTATAGGGATTATGGCAATGGACCAATTTGACAAAATGTTGAACTAGACACATTGAAGCTATAGACACATCAGAACTTGATAATAAAACACCAGTTTACTTTATAGTCTACTTGCCAGCCCATAGGGCCCCATTGTGAACCCGGAAATGTTGAGTACCCCAAAGTTTTATGTTAGAAATAGATAGTATGGGTCCCCAGTATTCAGAAACTGCCGGATGCTAACTTATATATATTGGGCAATTAGCATAACATACATTACAGGGGTGCAAACTTGTCACCTTTCGGCGAAATTCGCCGTTTTGGATCCCAAATTGGTCATTTGTGTGATTCGTGTAAATCCGCAATAAAAAACAATTTGAGAGGGGGGGGGTCCGGCGAGGCGAGGCGAAGCGAAGCAATGCACCTGTCTCTTTAAGGCGCATGCACCTTATCTGGATGACAACGAGTGGTGGCAGCGCTCCTCTTCTGTCCAGCAATACACACCTGAAGCTTCACTTTTAATACAGACTAACTAACGCGACTTTGTGAGCATGGCGAGTGAAAGAGTCGGAGCTAGAAGATGCTCCAGCAGTGTTGTGTAGGTGCTGTATGGGACCGCGTGTGTGTGATGATCGCGATCGCGGCCAATTAGCGATTAGCGCGTTTAGCATAATTAGCTCCAGTGTCTCCTTCTCTGGAGGAGGGTCTGGCGAGCGAGACTAGCTCCAGTGCGACCTGTTCAGCAGCAGCAGCAGCAGGAGGAGGAAGAGGAGGAGGAGGAGGAGGAGGTTGACTGACTGTGGCAGGACACCTCTGCCTCTGTTTCACTTTATGTTGCTGGTAAATAATGTGGTTGTAAAAGTAGTAGGCTAAAGTTAAAGCAGATATCAGTGGAATGTTTTTGTTAATATAAGTCCTAAATAGTCCTATTTTCCGTCAGCAATCACTTACATGAAGTATTTCAGCCTAAACACGAGTCTCTCCGTCACTCTGCTCTGCTGTAACCCGAGGAGAAAATTTTCCTTGTGGGATACAAGTGTTATCCAATGAGGGGAGAGAACGGCATGAAGGGCTGTGTGTGCAGCCAAGGGATGCGCGTGAATGTGGTGACGTAGCACGAGGACCAATTGATGCCTGACAAGGGCGGGGGCTGCTAACTCATGGTGCGTTCAAGGAAACTCGTACTTTGTGTTTTTCCTTCCTGTGAAGTCATACCAGTTCGATCTGGTACGAGTTCACGGGTCGGAAGTTACGAGTGGCCGTTATAGGGAACTTTCACAGACAACAGGACGGTAAAAACACGAGCTACGGGTTACCTGGAACGCTACCAAGTCGTAGTTGTGACTTGAAGCTGTAACTTACGGTTTCAAAAGCCTGCCTTGAACACAGCATTAGCCGAAACGGCCGTGCCGCTGTTATCTGCTTTAAATTATTTTGTATGCACTAATTAAAGGGGCAGAGCTTTAAGAGACATTTTAGCTTTTATATTTTATAAGATATATTTTTTGTAAGAACCACAATTAATAAATATAGGTTATATATTTCAGTGAATATCTATTGTTCTTAGCATTTGTTAGATAACTTTCTTTGCCCAATAAATTAAAACATGTTGGGACTATCAATGTCTCCTCTCTTGCCGCCAGAATCTCACCTACTTTTAACCTCAGACTGTCACAATGATGTATCAGATGTCACACTGCCTCATTCTTTCAGTTTTAACCTGAATATAGGAGACATGATTGATTTTCCCAACGATCAAAGTATACCAAACCGAACCGAAAACCATGGCTGTATTCGAAACCGCATACTATACTGCTAGTACGTACTGATTTGGCCAAAATGTAGTATGTAGTATGCAGTATGCGAACAAAAGCAAAATCTGCAGTATGCGAAAAGTTCCCGGATGTCGTACTGATTCGGAAAATATCTCCAGTATGCATCTGACCAGTCTACATCGCCTACTGTATCCCACAATGCAACGCTCCCCTGACGTCGTAACCAGAGCGTAACCAAAGACGGTAGTGTAGCCGTGTACCGTAACTACAGTTTAATAAAATAAAACTTAATGCAGACTGATCGGTTCATTGTAAAATATTTATTTATTTTTTGTAAATGTGGTGATTTCTGTACGTAACGTTAGGCTCCAGAGCCCCGAGGCAGCGCTGCTTACACACAAGAAGCTTCACTTTACATTCAAACAAACTAATGCTACTGCCACAATTGAGATTTCATCAATGAGACCGACATTTATCTCCTGAAAATAATTTAACCAGCCGGTGGTAAACCTTTAAAAACCTACGGGTAAGTTAATTAGCGACCGTTTTCTCCTCCGGAATGACGTCGTAGTGCTGGCCGGCCGAGCACGTCAGGAGCCGGGCTGCTGCCTCTGTGATGTCCCGGTCGCTGCGGAGCTTCACTTCTCCGAAAAACATCGGAGCAAACTTTTAAACAGCCGTCATTTGGATAAACTGGCCGTATATTTGGGGTCTTAACAGTTACTTTCTCGCATGAAAAAATATTAAAACTTAATAAAGCTACATAATAACAGCGCTAGAGCGAGAAACAAAACAGCTTTTAGCCTGTTTTACAGCTACTGCTACCGGTTGCCGTGAAATGCATTCTGGGAAACTCGTATACTGCATACTGCGATGATAACGGCGTCGGTCTGCTCAAGTAGCATACTGAATCCCACATTCAGTATGCAGTATACAGTACATATAACGCAGTATGTAGTAGGCAGTACGGTAGTATGCGGTTTCGAAAATAGCCCATGACCACAAAACCGTGAACCGAACCGTTTGCTTGAACATCTTTTAAATACATATTGCCGCTTAATATGTTTTATGTAACCTATGGCATTTTTAAGCTTCATGTGTGTTATTGGACAGAAAGAGCAGCGCTGCCTCGGAGCATAGCCTACGTACAGAAAACACATTTACATCAATAAATAAATGTTTCACAATGAACCAATCAGTCTGTATTAAATTTTATTTAGTTTGAAGGCAAGGTTTGCAAGGTTCATCTGATGGACATCAAGGGACAGATTCTCCAAGTTTTGCACAGCTTTTGCTCATGCTAAACCTGCATAGGCTGAAGACCCCCTTCACATGTTTCAAAACCAAACAGAGACAGATTGTGGAGCAAAAGCTGTGCAAACCTGAGTAAATCTGGACCCTAGTCTCATGCTAAAATTGACTGTAAATTCACCTTTAAAGTTGTTTTTTTTTAAAAATTCCCCGGGGGAGCATACCCCCGGACCCCCCTAGGGGGTCGGTATCTTGTCACCTTTTTTACCCCTGATGAGTTTGCACCCCTGTCATTAGCATAAATTAGCATAACTGCCTATATGGGCAATATTTCAACCAAATTGACTTGGCTGATCTGGGCAATATTGTAGTGGTTTTAGGGGTTATTGATGATGCTGAATCCATTTCTGACATTTTCAAAATTCAAAATGGCTGTCTAAACCGGAAGTGACCAGATTTTAACCGCCAGTGGGCCGATATTGATGGATTTCAAAATCTGGTCATTGGTTTAGACAGCCATTTTGAATTTTGAAAATGTCAGAAATGGATTCAGCATCATCAATAACCCCTAAAACCACTCCAATATTGCCCAGATCAGCCAAGTCAATTTGGTTGAAATATTGCCCATATAGGCAATTATGCTAATTTATGCTAATTATGTATGTTATGCTAATTGCCCAATATATATAAGTTAGCATCCGGCAGTGGGGTATCCAACATTTCCGGGTACTCATTGTTGGCAAGTAGACTATTATATCTAACATCGTGCATGAATCCTCAGTCTGGTGGTTTTTTGCTGCTTCAGGTTCGATCTGCAGAGTTCAGGAGCTTCTTCGTCCTCTGACGTCGTTTCATTCAAATGTTTCACCTGGAAATATTTTCATATCTGAGTCTGTTTTAATCTTTGACGGCGACCTTCAGCTGGAGAACAGAGTTATAATCAAACCTTCAGCTGCAGCAGAATGAGCTCCGCGCTGTGTAATAAATGACAGACTGTGGTGATAACGGAGCGACGGCTGCTGTTCATCAGAAACCACAGACACGGGGCGGAGTTTAGCTCAGTTGGTAGAGCACCCGCCCCATGTGTTGAGGCTGTAGTCCTCGCTGCACCCCGGTTCGAGTCCCGCGTCGGACGGCCCTATCTTGCATGTCATTCCCCCCATCTCTGCCTCCCATTTCCTGTCACACTCTCAACTGTCCTATCGAATAAAGGCATGAAAAGCCAAAAAAAAAATATATATACTTTAAGAAACCACAGACACCGGAGGAGTTTCCATTAGTTCGCTCGTGTGTTTCTATTTCATTCATTGGTTTATTTAACATATTTAAGGGACAATGCAACATTTAATCAACAGTATAAAACACTGTAGCCTGTAGAGTTCACCAATAAGGATCATTTTCACCTGCTGTCCCTGACCAGGTTTTAAAGGCAGCCTAAAAACTAATTAATTAATGAATTAATTCAGTTTATTTGATAGGGACAATGCAGGTTAATTAACATAGTAACACCTCCACTCGTTACAAACAAGTCAATGTGACTGATGTTCTGCAGACAGAGATTATAGCTAATGCTAGTTTCACACTCCCGTCCCTAGTTCGGCTTTTAGTAGAAGAAAGAAGGTAAGAAGAAAGACATCAAAGTTACATAACAACACTATAAAATGTACAATACTTCTACAATCATACCAAGTCATGACACATTAAAAATGCATACAGTTCTGATTTTGTTTCAGCCAGACTTTAACCTTTGTATTAAAAATTCTAATGTCTCGGGTTAGTTTTATTTCAGTCGGTAGTGAATTCCACATCTGGGAAGTGAACCCTTTATAGAGAAGGCAATAAAACACCTATAAAATACATCAATTAAGTAATGCATGAAAAACAAAAGCAAGAAAATATTAATTTAATTTGTATAAGTAAAAAGCTCAGAACAACAGGTGAAACACCTGCACATAGTAAAATAAACTCCCAGCAGGAGCCGGTGTTAGCAGACACCTACAATCAAAAACATGTTGATAATAAACATTTAGATTTTTATAAAACAAGTAACAAGGTCGATAATATAACTTGTATTTATTTTATTTCTAGCAGAGGAAGGAGCTCTGAGCTGGATCATCAGATTGAGACCAGGTCAGTGTTTCACAACAATAAAGTGCTTTTTAAAATCTGGTTCACTGAGTCACGTGACACGTTGGTACGACCTCTTTTTACTTTTTCTTTTTTCTTTTAAATGCGTCTTCTGCTGCAGCTGTCTGTTTTAGACCTCAGTGGTTTTGTTGTTGTTTTTTTAGGATCAAATCCGATTCTTTTATAAAAGTTTCTGTTTATTTTTTTTATACTTGACCTTTATTTTACTTCCTCACATCCATTTCTACATCAATAGTATTTTAACACCCATGTGAAGGACAATTCATTCAGTTGTTTATAGATCCAGATTCTTTATTTGTCATTCTACATGTTAACAGAAGTGTTTCTCAGTGAGATAAAAAGATAAGAATAAATTGATGATTATTATTATATATATATATATGTCTGTCATTTTGAATATAGTCAATAAAGAGTCCCCAGACATCAAGGAACTTGTGATGAGTGTCTGACAGAGTATAGAGAATTCCTTCCAGGTTGATACAAGAGACCATGGCGTTCAACCATTTCTTAAAACAGGGAGGAGAAACTGATTTCCAATCCCTAAGAATAACTCGTTTTGCTACGACCAAACCAAACAAAAGAGCTTGTTGAAAAGATGAGGGAAGAGTAAGAGAGAAGTTGGAACAGCCCAATAATATCAGATGACAGTTTACTGTATATGACACTATACAAATGAAAAATGTCTTCCCAAAAGTTCCGAAGCTCAGGGCAGGACCAGAAAAGAT
This sequence comes from Trachurus japonicus, assembly GCF_045865225.1. Lineage (NCBI taxonomy): Eukaryota > Metazoa > Chordata > Actinopteri > Carangiformes > Carangidae > Trachurus > Trachurus japonicus. Next base: position 3,394,961 of record NC_140909.1, read on the forward strand.
GACCTAGAGTCCCGTCGTGTGATTTACATTCATCACAGGCAGCAGAAACAGAAGGAAAGATCCGGTTCAGTTTGGTCTTGGAGAAACGCAAACGATGAATGACTTTAAATTGAATAAGTTGATGCTCTCAGTCATTCTTGAGGTTAAATAAAGGTTGAAAAAAGAAAGCGTTCACCTGAACATCCACCTGGTTGTTCACCTGGTGACCTCGGCCTCATCAGGAGAAACACAGAAACACAGAAACACAGAAACACAGACTTTAGCACTTGTCCTCATTTTCCTCTCACATGAGAACCTGAACTCTCTGTCCCACCTCGATAACAACTCTCCCACTTTTCCAAAACAAAGTCGACCTTTTTTTTTTTTTTTTCAGCACGTGAATGTTTTTGTTTGAAACTCAAAAATGTCAAAGGTCTTAAAAAAAAAAAAAGTAAGAGACAAACAGTTTCAGACAGAGCTGCAGCAGATAAAACTGGTTAAAACTGGTCGACCAGGACCAGTGTGTGTGTGTGTGTGTGTGTGTGTGTTATCTGGCAGAAAGTCAGACTGGTGCATTTTTCTCAGGAGACGCCACAGATAAAATTAGAAACGTTGCAAACTCAGTTTCACACACTGTTTCTTTTATTAGCTTCACTTCATTCAGACGTTCTGATCTGATCTGATCTGATCTGGATGCTGCTGAACGATGAACATCCTGGGTTACATGCTGCTATTCCGACATGCCGCTATTTCGACATTGACTTCTAATTGTCGGAATAGCGGCATTAACATTATTTTTCAAGCGTCCCACTATTCCGACATTTTTTTTTTTCATTGTCGGAGTAGCGGCACTTTACTATTTTTCAAACATTCCGCTTTTCCGACATTGATTGATTATGTTATAGTCAGACGTGTCCTTCTGATTTTTCATCTGAGACACTGTTTCTCATACACAAATACACAGGCCTATAAGAGAGAAGAAAAAACAAACCCTCCAAGTTTAAAAACACACCGGCAGCAGCGCACACTGATCTGCTACTGAGACTGTTATTATTCTGTCACCTGAGTTAACGAGGTGCACGTGAGTTTGGAGCTGACGAGAGAATAAAGAGTGAGACAACGCGGCCCTGAGGAGGAACTGTGAAGGACTCAGCTGTAATGGAAAATGACCTAAACTGAGTCCAGTATAGAGCTGTAACTGCTACCTGAGACCCGTGTGTGTGTGTGTGTCTGTGTGTGTGTCTGTGTGTGTGTGTGCAGGGCAGTGAACAGCATCAGCACTTGTGGTGTCCTGTGGTGTGTGTGTCTGTGTGTTTCTTGCTGATTCTTCAAAATGAAATGAGTGTTTACTGAGGACACAGACGTGTGTTTGCTCAGTAACTCTCTGTCACCTGATTCTCTCTCCTCGGTTTCCTTCACAGCTTCAGTTATTTGTTCATTCACTGTCTATTAAAGGTGCATTGTGTAGGAATTCCTCCCATCTAGCGTTGTGGTTGTATGTCTCAAGCAACTCAGTCGTATTTTTCATGCTGCATTCACCTGAAATCGGGCAGACGGACGACGGACGACAGCCACTGGATGAACTGTTCACATTAACACACATTTTAAACCAGTGGGGAGGGGGGACAAACTTTAAAGGTCGGCTCATAAATCTAGTGTGAAAACACTTCACTTTTCCAAAACTCCTCGTTGTCCCTTTAAGCATCATTTAGGAATTAACAAATACTGAATTCTTCATTTATAACGCATGAATACTGATGTAGTTTATAAATACAGTTAGTGCTGATTAATGATGAGTGAAACATGTTTAACTGTGTTTATAAACTATATACTAATGAGTATTCATGTGGTAGAAATGAAGAATTCAGTATTTAAAGGCATAATATGTAGGAATTCCCCCCATCTAGCGGTGCAGTTGCATATCTGAACGTATTATTGATGCTGCATTCATGTGAAATCGGGCAGACGTCAGACGGACGACAGCCGCTGCACGTAACGGCATCAACAAGCCTCTATGTAAACAAGTGGTGGCACATTCACCACGCTATGAAATAATCATGTAACATTAGAGACAGAGTTGTTTTAGAGGGAAATGCAGCCGGAACTACATTCCAGACACGGCTGCTGGGCGGAGGAAAGAGAAAGTAATTCAGAGTATTTGCTTCATGTGTTGTAATGTTACATGATTATTCATTATTATCTCATAGCGTGGTGAATGTGCAGGTCACAACTTGTCCACCAGAGCGTTGTGGAGTTGTTGGATTGTGTATTTGATGAGTTTGATGAGGGACAGGGGACCTGTACCGTTCACTGAGCAGCTCACGTCTCTGCCCCGCCGATCTCAAAACAACATGCACCGATGATTAAAGGTGATGAACCTACTGCTAAGACTATAGGGATTATGGTGAGAGGAGGATCTGACTAAATGTTGAACTGTCCCTTTAAGAAAACACAACCTGCTGCAAACTCACATCAGCCTTTGGCTCTGGTCCCTCGCTCTATTGTGTCCTCCAGTGTTTCTGTGTTTTCTTCAGGTTGCAGTGAGTTGATCCTTCAGGGCCACCGTAGCCGTAGTAAAGAGTCTAATGCTGTGTACAATAAAAGGAAAGACAAAATGTCAGCAGTAAAAACCTTTAAAATGAACTGAGTGATCTAAAGGTCGATCTGACTAATTAGCACTTTCATACAGTACTACTGTAGTTCTTATCTCCTCTTATAGCATATCCATTACTGTAAATTATTGTGTAATCTATGCAGATATTATTATCTGGCCTCTCATTTCTTATTGTTATAATGGCTGCTAACTTTGTACACTACCTTTGTTACCATTGTTGTTATTACTATTATTAATATTATTATTATTCTATTTTATTTTATTTTTCTTTCTCTGCAAGTGGCAATGCGTCGCCTAGCATTGTCACCTGCATTATTATCTATTTATTTTTATTTTTTATTTTATTTTATTTTATTTTATTTTTTTCTTCTTTCTCTTTTCTTTCTCTGCAGGTGGCAATGCGTCGCCTAGCATTGTCACCTTCTGAGTAATTTGCGACATTGTAATTGTAATTGCTGCTAAACACCCTATGGAGGTTATTGTCTATCGTTTTAAATGTCTGAGTGTAATTTTATTTATTTGTGTACCATGGGACCGCGGATGGAAATTAGCTTTCCAGCTAAATCCGACATAATTACAGCAATTCATTGTTTTTTTTTGTATGTTCATGAATATGTGAGGTCCCATTCCAAATAAACCAATAAATAAATAAAATAAATAAAACCTTCGCTTGTCTTTACTTTCTGCTTCTGTTCTCTAGATAATCAATGATTAAAGAGACGTGGTTGTCGTTGTTGTTGTTGTTGTTGTTGTTGTTGTTGTATGGTTTCAGATAATCTGTGTTGAGTGTCATTAAAGAGGAAACATGTTGTCTTACTTCAGACTCCCACATGTTATAAAACCCTCCTGGTGGTGTGGGAGCCATGAAGAGGCCTCTTCACTCTGAAACACTGTTCCTTCATACACACAAATGAAAGGGTTTTATTAGAAAGGAGAGGAGGCCACGCTGAAGGAGAGAAGATGGCCTTTGATATTAATGGATTAACATATTTTCATCTTGCGAGGCCTCCAGCCGACTCTGATGATGATGATGATGATGATGATGACAGAAGTTTATCTGGACGCCCTGCAGCTGCAACACTGTGAGACTCTGTTTGTTCAAACACTGCTTTAGTTTCACTTGCACGTTACATAAATGTGTTTATGTCACGACCAAAAGCATTCCAATGGTGTATGGAGGGAAAGTACATCTTCTGTGAGACCGGAGAGAATATTATTGGGACCAATATGCATATGCGACACCAGTCATGGAGACGGTGAGTTGTTTCGGTCGGGACTCAGTGTCCACACTGACTGGGCAATAAGTGCCTGGTTGGTTTACTTTGTCCACTTGTCCACAGGTATTGTCACCTGACTCTGCATCACTTGCATCAGTCATCATCTAACATCATGTCCAAATCACATTGTCCATTTTGGATGATAACACTCACATCCAGCACACTGTACCAAGGATCTGTCCCTCTGAAATGGAAAAAATAAATGTGAAACAAAGGTTTATCTATAAATCATGCTTAGAACAGAATTGATTAAAATTTCTCCAAACCCGGATATATCATCTGGGGGTCCGAGGGGAGTCCAACGCAGAAGGTTTGGTTGAAATCGGGTCGGTGGTTTTGGAGAAAATGACCAAAAACCACACAGGCCTTTTTTTTTTTAAAAAGGCCACAGATTTATTTATTAATTCTATGACTCATGTTTTCGTGGAAAACAAAAGTTATAGTAGCCTTCATGTAGCCTATTTGTTAGAAATGTGAATAACTGTATTCATTAACATTTATATCTGATCCATATAGATAGCCTATGTTAATGTTCATGTTTCTACACATATGTTACATAAACATATCAACATGAATGTGGAAACAGTGATGTGCAGTCAGGGGCAGCAGGGCCAGCACTGCTAGCCCTGTCAAAAATGAAACAATATTTTTTTTCACAATTAAAAAGTGATTCTGAAATGTGTCTGGAGTCAATTACTTGTTCAGTTTGCAACTTTATCCAGAAAACGATTGGTTTTGTGGAACTCAAATCTCCTATGTCCTATAAACGCATCACAGCTCCGTTCCTCGGCTGGGGCCAGCAGTAGTTGCATTGCTACGTAGCCTTTGGTCGAAGCTGGACGCTGCTATTGGGTTAAAATGTCGAGTGACAGTATCATCAGCCAATCAGATTTTAGGCGCGTTTCCATTGCAGGAACTTGGGGGTAATTTTACGGGGCCGGCCCCGTTGGTGCGTGTTTCCACTGCAGGAACCTCCCCCACAGGGCCATTTACAGGAACTTTTACGGGGGCCATTGGAGTCCCTTCTCCAGGATAGGTACTCCGTTGCAGAGTCCTGCATCGGGTCGGATCCCCGCGGGTATCCGGCGGGTACCCCGCAAAAACGGTGTTCAACGGGTGGATCAGCTGTCTTGTGAAAATTCACGGGTCGGGCACGGGCGGAACTCAAATGAACGCGGGTGGGTAGCGGGTGAATGTGTAAGCCTACAGAGGAAAACTCACGCGCAGCTGCATGAACCAGCGTAGTGAATCTTTTTTTTTTTTTATCACTCACGGCAACAACAGAGCAGCATCTTGATGTAAATAAACGATCTTTGGCCGCTGGTGTGACCGCTCACAGCTTTCCCTGGAGTTTAGCCCGTCATGGCTTGACTGCTCGGCTTCTGGGTAAAAGCTACAAACACACCGATGGGATCAATGTAAAGGCTGAAGTGTCCTGCTTTCATTAAAAAAAGAATTACGTCTATGGAGCTATTATTGTTGCAATATTATTTGCAAATGCGTATCTCAATCTGTGTGTGCGTATTCAGATCTGTGTGTGCGTATTCAGATCTGTGTGTGTGTATTCAGATCTGTGTGTGTGTAATATGATCTGTGTGTGCGTATTCAGATCTGTGTGTGCGTATTCAGATCTGTGTGTGTGTATTCAGACCTGTGTGTGTGTAAAAAAAATATGTGTCCGTATTCAGATTTGCAAGTGAAGACAAATCTGCAAGTGCATGCAAAGATCTGTGAATGTGAACACAGATCTGTAAGTGTACATAGATCTGTAAATGTGTAAACCGATCTGTAAATGCGTACTTAGATCTGTAAATGTCTGTCATCACTTACAACTCAGGCAGGAGCTCTCCATTGGCTGTGTTTTTACACGTGAATTTTGCAACACTTCTGCCGCGGCAGATCTGTGATCTGCAAATGTGTAGAAATGAGATTTGTCTGTGACCTCGGTGTTCCTTTGCCCTGAGCTCAGGCTCACAGGCTCACGCTGCCTGGCTGCAGTAGCAGTACCGACCCGGTCCGTGTACGAAGTATAATTCAATTACGTTGTTCACTTTGTACCATGAGAAATGTCGTTTTTACCGGTATTTCCTGTTTGATTGACGTGAGACGTACAACGCAATTCAGCGCACCGAAGTGCCCGCTTGTTCCTTTCTCCAACTTGTACAATGAAAATTGAAAAAGGAAGTCGAGAGCCGGAACCAGCCTTCAAAGTAAAAGCTCCGCGTTTTGATGGCTACAGCAACGGACAATTTAAAAGAAAGAAGAAGAAAAACTCCGAAACGAATTAAATACTTAATTCACAACAAATCGCCTCCTAAACGATTACCATTTACCCCAGTAAAAACGACATTTCTCATGGTACAAAGTGAACGACGTAATTGAATTATACTTCGTACACGGACCGGGTCGGTACTGCTACTGCAGCCAGGCAGCGTGAGCCTGTGAGCCTGAGCTCAGGGCAAAGGAACACCGAGGTCACAGACAAATCTCATTTCTACACATTTGCAGATCACAGATCTGCCGCGGCAGAAGTGTTGCAAAATTCACGTGTAAAAACACAGCCAATGGAGAGCTCCTGCCTGAGTTGTAAGTGATGACAGACATTTACAGATCTAAGTACGCATTTACAGATCGGTTTACACATTTACAGATCTATGTACACTTACAGATCTGTGTTCACATTCACAGATCTTTGCATGCACTTGCAGATTTGTCTTCACTTGCAAATCTGAATACGGACACAGATTTTTTTTACACACACACAGGTCTGAATACGCACACACAGATCTGAATACGCACACACAGATCATATTACACACACACAGATCTGAATACACACACACAGATCTGAATACGCACACACAGATCTGAATACGCACACACAGATTGAGATACGCATTTGCAAATAATATTGCAACAATAATAGCTCCATATACGTCGCTATCATTCTCCGTTCCGGAAATAGCCGCGAAAGAGTACGGCCCCCCCCTCTCTCTTTTCTTTTTTCTTTTTTCTAAAGAGTACGGCTGTACCTCCGTTATCGCCGGTGATGACGGCGATCTCACGGGCAGCGGGTCTTAATATTGACGGGCGGGTCGGATCCGGGTTGTATTCAGAAATAATCACGGGTGATGGGTCGGGACACGGGCTTAAAAACCAACGGGTCGGGCGGGCGCGGGTTTCCAAAATTGGACCCGTGCAGGACTCTGCTCCGTTGGCCCTGAAAAGCTCCTGGGTGGGGCTCGAGGTTAACCCGACACTGATTGGCTAAAGCTAGAGCAGCTCTGACGCCACCAGAAAGCACCAAAACAACCGGCATTTTTAAAAGGGGGAGCAGAAGGGGAGCATTAGCCTAGCAGACACCGCTGTAAACAACAAGAAAACAGCAGGAAGATGTACACAAATGGACCGACGATGAGGTGCAGACATTGATTGCAGTCTACAGCACCGAGGAGATTCAGAGGGGGTTTGAGTCATCGCGGCCAAATGAAAATATCAGCGCACCTCGACACACTGGGGATCCATCACGCTGCAAAACAATGCCGTGAAAAGTTTTAAAAAACGGTCGAAACTGTCGCACAGCGATTAAGCGGTGATCAAAACTCATGACGTGGCCGCGGGGTCCGACTCTGCAGTGGAGACACGGCCACTGAGAGGACCGAGGGAGAGGACGGTTCCTGTAGAAGTTCCTACCCCCTCCCTTTGTGTTGTTGTGTGATTGTTATTGACAGAACGCCCTCGGGCCAGCGGAGTTTCTAGTGCTGGCCTTGGAGAGACGGACTCTTGATTGGTCCTGGTCCCCATCGTTGCAGGTACCAACAGTTTAGATGGTGAGAAACACGTTTGGCTGATCCACCAAGTCCAGAACCAGGACCAGGACCTTTACCAGTCTTACGGTGCGTTCACACCAAGGGGGCAGTTGTCGGTCTGAGAAGTGAAGTCACTTCCGCGTTCAACAAACTGCAATCCCCTCTTCTTCCTCTGGGGGCTGGTGTCAGAAAGCAGCATTCTCCATAGACCTCCATGTTAAAATAGCCGACTTTACAGCTTAAAAAAACATATTTACAGCCTGGTACATTTTATTTTTTTGGTCTCAACCGATAGTTTCTACCCCCGCACACACTCTGAGGGGGGTGAATTTTTTTTGAACTCTACCGTTTTACTATTATTAGGTTTCAAATTCTATAAATAATAATAATGGATTACATTTATATAGCGCTTTTCTATTGTTACCCAATACCCAAAGCGCGTACAGCAACCATTATTCATTCATACCACATTCACACCAGTGGTGGTAAACTACGTGTGTAGCCACAGCTGCCCTGGGGCATGCTGACAACGGCCCCTCCGACCACCACCATGATCATTCATACGCATTCACACGGTTAAGGTTTAAAGTTCTGGCCAATTAGGGCGCGGAAACGTTGAGTGACAGGTCCGGAGACCGCTGCTTCGAGGCCAGTGGGCGGGTTCTCGGCCGGCTAACGGCCGCACCGCTCCAAATATGGAAAGTAGAATCCAACATGGCGCGGCTCAAACCCCCGTAGTAGCGGCACAAAACAGACTCCCCCAAACCAACGGGTGACGTCACGGTGCTACGGCCATTCTCTTTACAGTCTATGGTTCACACCGGACGCGAAGCGAATTTTCGCATTCGCTTTGCTTCGTGTCCGGTGTGAACGCACCGTTAGCTGCCTGCACTAGAGCCAGAACCAGAACCAGTCTCTTCTCCAGTGGAAACTCCACCAGCACCAGGACCAGTATCATTTCTAACTGGACCAGTATTAGTAGTAGTATTAGTACCACTCACCGGCACCAACACCAGTTGTAGCAGAACCAGTACCCGGTACCAGAACAAGTACCGGTACTGTGATAGTGTGAATTCATGTGTGAGTGATTGTGTGATTAAAAGACAGAATAAACAGATAAATACTAATAAATATGTTAGTGAAATTAGATTTTTTTAAAAAGGTAAAACAGTTCATTACAATTATTTGATGTGTTAAAATGATATTAAAAAGGGTTAAAAACTCATAATTCATTTAAGGTATTAAAAATATGTGTTCATGGGTTAAAAATGGATTAAAATGTGTTTAAAAGTACATGTTCAAAGGCAGAAAACTCATAACAGTGCAGTGATGTTAACACACATTTTAAACCATGGGGGGACAAACTTTTGCATGATGCCTCTGTATATTTGTAAAAACATGAAGCTGTTCCATCTGTGTTCAGGTTGTTTTCTGCTTCTTGGAACAAAATTCTCTGCAGGTTCTTCAGATCTGGATCATGGACGGATGTGAGAAGAAGATCTTTCTTTTTTTTGGATTAAAACTAAAGTAGCAGAAGTTGGGAAACCTGTTTCTCTACGCATCTTAACCCTCCCTTTTTATTCTCTCGAGCTAACACTAAAGATTGCACTGTTAAAACTTTGTTTTGTTTTTTTCTACTGAAAACAATGATTAATGTGGATGAATGTATAAAAGTCGGCGACCAAAGGCTCCAACAGTTCCTTCCTCCTCCAAACGGTCTCTTGTCTCCTCTCAGTGGACCCACTAGTCGTCTACAGGCTGGTGATGTTCTCCCTCTCTCAGACAGATGTTTAACAGCTGCATGTGGTTGTGTGTTGTTCCTTAGCTCTTAGCGCCCTCTGGTGGCAGAGATGAAACACTGCAGCTGTCTGCAGTGAAGCCTTTAGGCCTCTCTCTCTCTCTCTCTTTCCCTCTCTCCATTAAGCACTTTTTCTTTCCTCCACACATTGTGTTTCTGAACCTGAAGACAAGTTTAATGAAATATATTCTTTGAAATACGGAGTCGTGTCACATATTTCTTCAGTTTGCAGAGGAATACAAACACATTAGTTTGGTTTTAAACACCACTTGTTTTTTGTTTTTTTTAAACAATATCTTTATTGGATTTTCATTTTTTAAAAAGGACATACAAGAACAAATAACAACAGAGAAGTATGTAAAATGGTACAATGAAACAGAAGTGTACAAACATACACCGTCAGATCTAAATTTTCATAGCTATACTATACACACTTTACAACTGTATATGAATACATTATCATATAGTCCAGACAACAGGAGAAGAAGAGACTGGGTTGTGCTTCCCGTCCATCAGATGCGACAAATCATTGTCCTTCATATAACTGATGAAACAACCCCATATATTTTGAAATACCTCCTGTTTGTCCTTAAAGGGATATTCCGGCGTAAGTTTAACCCATGGTCCAACGCACCGTAACACAGAGTTAGACCCCCCCTCAAGAGATGAAGTCTGCTAACCGCTAGCTTCTCCAGTTGTAGCAACGTTAGCAATGACCGCACGATAACAAACAGCGCAGTATACGGATCCACTAGCCACCGATCAAAAAGCCACTCATAGCCACAAATAATGCTCAGAACATCCATCCCATAATACGAGGCATCAAACATCTGTTAGCTTAGCCTGGTTTCTATTGAAAAGAGACAAAAACAACTCACCCACTCTGCTCCAGTTATACGCTATGCAGCAACTTTCCGTGTCCAGCACAGAGTCCAGGCACTGACAACACACACACGTACGAGGCCGACTGGCAGCATAAACATCTGGTTTTAGCATAAACATCTGGTTTCAGCACAGACATCTGGTTTCAGCACAGACATCTGGTTTCAGCACAGACATCTGGTTTCAGCACAAACATCTGGTTTCAGCACAGACATCTGGTTTCAGCACAAACATCTGGTTTCAGCACAAACATCTGGTTTCAGCACAAACATCTGGTTTCAGCACAAACATCTGGTTTCAGCACAGACATCTGGTTTCAGCACAAACATCTGGTTTCAGCACAAACATCTGGTTTCAGCACAAACATCTGGTTTCATTGGCCACCGACAGGCAGTGACCACCAGACTGACCATTGATTCCCCCATATCCTATCTGTGATGTCTGCTTGTTGTAGCCATGGTTACAGGTAGTCAGCTGTTGTAGCCATGGTTACAGGTAGTCAGCTGGCGTGGAGGCGATGACCGAGTGAGGTAGAGTCCTGCAGTTCAAGGATGAATGTGTGTGTATTACTCCATATAATGCAGCTAAGTTCCTGTGTATCTTGCCTGTCAGTTTATAAAAGTTATTATCGAGTGTTCACAGGGAAATGAACGGAGAGAATCACGTAAACAAGCGCGAGATTAGACGCGACGTCAGGACGCCGTTTGTTGCCGGAAGAGACTGTCTGTAATTTAGTGAAGGAGACATCACAGAGTTTGAGAACAATGACGACTGGTTTCATTTCGATGGGCGCCACTATCAGTTAGAGACCGAGTTTACTGAAGACGAGCTGAAGGAAATGGAGGAGAAAAGTGAAAGAGGGACAGCTGCGGTGGAGACTATGTGCTGGAAATGGAGGCTAAAAGTGACAGAAGGAGAGAGCTGGTGGAGTCTATGTGCTGGACCTGGGGGAATCAAGTGGTCAGTCTGGTGGTCAATGCCTGTCGGTGGCCGCTGAAACCAGATGTCTGTGCTGAAACCAGATGTTTGTGCTGAAACCAGATGTTTGTGCTGAAACCAGATGTCTGTGCTGAAACCAGATGTTTGTGCTGAAACCAGATGTTTGTGCTGAAACCAGATGTCTGTGCTGAAACCAGATGTTTGTGCTGAAACCAGATGTCTGTGCTGAAACCAGATGTTTGTGCTGAAACCAGATGTTTGTGCTGAAACCAGATGTCTGTGCTGAAACCAGATGTTTGTGCTGAAACCAGATGTCTGTGCTGAAACCAGATGTCTGTGCTGAAACCAGATGTTTGTGCTGCCAGTCGGCCTCGGTGTGTGTTGTCAGTGCCTGGACTCTATGCTGGACACGGAAAGTTGCTGCATAGCGTATAACTGGAGCAGAGTGGGTGAGTTGTTTTTGTCTCTTTTCAATAGAAACCAGGCTAAGCTAACAGATGTTTGATGCCTTGTATTATGGGCTGGGACCCTGTTTGTACTGTTGATGACGTTTGGTGCTGTTCTGAGCATTATTTGTGGCTGTAAGTGGCTTTTTGATCGGTGGATAGTGGATCCGTGTACTGTGCTGTTTGTTATGGTGCGGTCATTGCTAACGTTGCTACAACTGGAGAAGCTAGCGGTTAACTTATCTAATCTCCTAATAAACGACAGAGACGAGAATAAGAAGAACAGCGCAAAATTTTATTCATTCTTTATTTCAGGAAATCACAATTATTTATATTTAAATAGGAAAAATGACAAAAAGCTAAAATATACAGAAGCGTTGGGGGTTACAATCGTTGGTTTCACAAATTTTTCCTCCTAAACAGAACGTGTGGTGTGATAATATAGTAACATAATACATATTGAACCAGTGTAATGTGGAACAGGTAAACAGCTTCAGAGCAGTCAGTGTATCTTACACAGAGTGAACATCAAAAAAGTGGAAAAATGTCAAACTGTTAATCATTTATCAAAGGTTTTTTTTTTATTCATTATTGCTAAGAAAAAATGCACCAGTGAATTCAGACATCTAGGCTACCATACATACATTTATTTTACAATCGCAGCAGCAGCAGCTCGTTCACCACCGGACGGACGAGATTTAACTTTGTTCCAACCAGAATCCACTGGACTCACACGTAGAGACGGATTTTCTCTTTCTCTTCCCTTTAGTTTAACGTTTGGTGTCGTGTCAGTGAAACGTCTTCATGAAGCAGCAGCTCAGCTCGGACCGCACGAGGACGAGCTTTTATTTCATCTTTATCTGAGCTGGTTTCTCCTATTACTGCACTATCATGTGTGTGTGTGTTTGCATGTGTGGACGACGTGTTATAAATAGTTCTGGTTTGATTATTTGGAGCTCACGCTGCGCTGCTGTCGGTCTGGATACAGGCTTCTTTTGTGCGTTTTGTGAACACATCAAGGTTCATCTTTCTGTCGTTGCTCAGGAGTAGAAGGTCAGCACGCTCTTGTGGTTTCCTCTGATGAGCAGCGTGGGCGGCAGGTCCTTGGTCAGCGCGTCCAGCCAGGCCATGTAGAGGAAGTCGGACACCGAGCCTTTACGGGCGATGGGCATGCTCCTGCAGAGAGTTACACACTGTTACACATCTGTACATTCTTTTTTTATTTTTTTTTAGCCTTTATTTAACCAGGTAAAAGACCCGTTGAGATCGAGATCTCATTTTCAAGGGTGACCTGGCCAAGAGGGCAGCAGCACACGTCGTCAACATTATAAAAATACAAAATACATTACAATATTACATTATAATAAATAAATAGGGCCATAATACAGTAGAGGTTAAAACAAAGTGCAAGGAGCAAGGGAGTCATGGTGACAAGGTTGGTCAGCAAAGGCACCGCTCAATTGATTTTTGTTGTCGGACCTTTAGGAAGTGACGAAACACATTAAAAGATACAAGTTCAGACAATTTCAGTTCAGCCTGGAGGTTGTTCCATGTTGATGGAGCGGCGCAACGAAACGCTTTTTTCCCTGATTCAGTCCGCACTCGAGGGATGTTCAAACAATAAATACCACTGGACCTTTAGGCATATTGATTTTCTGTTCGACAGAGGAGTGAACAGAGGTAAGATTCTGTTCTACTTTTTACTATTTTTTAAAGACATGTTACGTATTATTGTTTGCCCCCCCCCTTTTTTGAGAAATTTTACCACATTTTTCTATAATATTTTGAAAAATTTTACCACTTTTTCTAGAATTCTTGAGTAATTTTACCAGTTTCTTCTCAATTAAAAAAACAAAACACTTTTTACTATTTACTATATACTATTTTTACTTTTACCACTTTTTTTTTTACAGTAGCTATTATTGTTTGACTTTTTTTTTCTTTTGACATTTTACCACTTTTCCTAGAATTTCTTTGAGCAGTTTCTTCTAAAATTTTTATAACATTTTTTTTTTTTAGAAATTTTACCACTTTTTCTGAGAAATTTCACCTGATTTTTCTAAAAAAAAAAAAAAAAAAAGCAAAATTTGTCCACTTTTTAAACATTTTTTAAAACTTTTTTGTAAGAATTTTTACCACTTCTTTTCTAGAAATGTTTTAACTTTTTTGGACAAATTGTACCAATTTTTTTCCAGAAATGTTTCTATAATCTTTCAAAAATGTAGCTACGCCTAATTTAAAGGTACATTGATTGTTTGTGTATTTCTGGTGTGTTGTCCAATGGGGGTCCGTGGTCTAGTTTGTGTCAGTTTTGGGTCCTTGATATAAAACAGTTAGAGAAGCAGCGTCTATGTGATACAAGTATGAACAGTTTACCACCTAGAAAGCAGTTTACCCACTACAACACATTAGTCTACACCACTGGTTGCTAGGTAACATTAGTCTACACCACTGGTTAACACTGCTTTGACAGATGTTTTACTTACACAATGATCAGGTTGGCCGATCTGGAGTTCTTCCTGAGCAGCTCGTTCAGTCGGACCTGCAGGTTGGTCTGTGGAACAGCAGCCATGGCATTGATTAATTGATTGATTTGTTCATTTAAGTGTCATGTACATTACTGTGCCCAGCCTCACATGGGCTGACAAGACACTAGACAACACAAACACAGACATTCAAACAAGTTTACTCATTAATACAGTATGTGTCCATAGACTCATGCAACTAAACTTTCTGCGAGTCCATCTATGTGTTTTCAATCAATCTGGCTACGACATGAAAAACCATCTCAGTTTGACTTGGAGGAAGCGTATTAAAGAGGAGATTTAGAAAACTTAGCCCAAACTCAGAAGCTATGTTCAATTTAAAGAGGATCACTCACTACACAGACCCTTACTTAAAGGGACAGTTCAACATTTAGTCAGATCCTCCTCTCACCATAACCCCTAGCCTATAAATGTCTCTGCCCCCTAGCAGCAGCAGATCTCTTTGCTCCGTAGGTGGGTCTAGAAACGAGCCATAGGAACTTTTTGAGTCTCGAACACCGATTGTGTTCACCAATCACAGCGCTCTATCTGTTTAGAGAGGCGTTGGGCGGGCTTAACGCCATGACGACATACATTTTAATTGGCTCGTCAGGCTAACGTCATCCTGCTCTTTGCTCTGATTGGTCGTAGCGCTACCCTATTGGTGCAGAGGCAGTTTGAAAGACAGCCTTCATCCCGCCCCTGGATTGAGCCGAGGTCTACCGCTCGTTTCCAGACCATACATTTTAGTGATATAGTCTGGCTCGTCAGGCTACATAACCCCTATAGTCACAGCAGTTGATTGATACGTTATTATCTCATAGCGTGGTGAATGTGCAGCTCACAACTTGTCCACCAGAGCGTTGTGGAGTTGTTGGATTGTGTATTTGATGAGTTTGATGAGGGACAGGGGACCTGTACCGTTCACTGAGCAGCTCACGTCTCTGCCCCGCCCATCTCAAAACAACATGCACCGATAACTAAAGGTGATGAACCTACTGCTGTGACTATAGGGATTATAGTGAGAGGAGGATCTGACTAAATGTTGAACTGTCCCTTTAAGTAAGCTTCAAAGCCCTCTGTTTAACCCTCCGGTCAAATTGACCCAATCCGTTCCCTTCCCTCTTTCCTTCCTTTCTCCCTTCCTTCTTTCCACAATCCTTTTTCATTTTCTTATTTCCTTCCTTCCTTCCTTCCTTCCTTCCTTCCTTCCTTCCTTCCTTCCTTCCTTCCTTCCTTCCTTCCTTCCTTCCTTCCCATCGTCCATCCTTCTGCTTCCTTCCTGGACCTAATCTGTTCCCTCCCTCCATCTATCTTTCCTTCATTTTTCCCTTTCTTCTTTCCCTTATAGGCTACTTCCTTCCTTCCTTCCTTCCTTCCTTCCTTCCTTCCTTCCTTCCTTCCTTCCTTCCTTCCTTCCTTCCTTCCTTCCCTCCGCCCTTCCCTCCTTGACCCAGGAGAACAACAGAAGGGTTTAGTTACAGTAAATGAACTGAGGAAATCCATGTTTCACAAAAAAAAGCACCCCGACTCATTCTGGGATGTCATGTCTGTCTGTGTGTGTGCGTGTGTGTTGCTGCGTCACCGTGGCGACGCTGCTGTCGTACCTTCTCCTCGAAGCTGCTGAGCTCCTGGTCGGTGATCTTCCACGGCTGCTCCTTCTGCATGGCCTCGGCCTGAGCCGGGTCCTTGGAGCTCTCGTGCAGACGGAACGGCTCGATCATGTCCTCTAAGTCCTGAAGGCTGCAGCACGGCAGAGGAGAGCATATATATATTTACATATATATTTACATATATAGGACGAATCTCCTTGTTGTTTACAACTACTTCCGGGTAGAAAACCAGCAACAATAGTGAGTAGTATATCTAATTTTTCATGTCACTATGTCACCGTTTAGACTAATCTGATGTTTGTAAAGTTTATAAAACCAATGATTGGACAAACATTACTATTTCTGTGTGCACATTTTTGTAATTAGTCATGGTTATCATCTAGCCGGGCTAACGGTTAGCTACCTGTTTAACTTTAATAACTCAGTGACTCAATAAACGCTCCATGAAAAAATATTTTCTCCAGCGGATATCTGAGTTCCAACATGACTGAGCTAACTGGAGTAGTTTCATGTGGTGTCCCACAACGGGAGGGTTTTAACAGCTGACGTCCTGCTGTTAGCTTAGCTACCGCCGTTAGCTTAGCTACCGTTAGCTTAGCTACCGTTAGCTTAGCTACCGCTGTTAGCTTAGCTACCGCCGTTAGCTTAGCTACCGTTAGCTTAGCTACCGTTAGCTTAGCTACCGTTAGCTTAGCTACCGTTATCTGTCCCTGTCAGCTGAGCCACTGATGCTTTCTAGACACTGTGATTCCCCCAAACTGAATAAATACAACACATAGCAACACAAAACACACACACAGAAATAGTAATGTTTCTTCAATCATTTCAGATTTGTCTAAACGGTGATAGGGCGTGAAAAATATGATATATAGCTAAACTCTGGTTCGTTACTATTGATCTCATTCACATTACAGCTGGTTTTCGACCCGGAAGTAGAATGTAAACAACAAGGAGAGTCGGTCTATACACATACTACATATACATATATTTACATCCTCAGGTCGTGTGTACACGTGAACGTGTCAGACTGTGGTTACCTGTGAGCGTTGGGACTGAGGTGGATGTCGTCGATCACCGTGATGTCGGAACATTTGATTCTGAATTTCTCCAACAGAGACTTCATCCTGCAGCACAGCACAGCACAGACAGTGGTTAAAGGGACAGTTCAACATCTTGTCAAATTGGCCCACTCCCATAATCCCTGTAGTCAAAACGCTCTGGTGGACAAGTTGTGAGCTGCACATTCACCACGCTATGAGATAATAACACAACGTTACCACACAGAGTTGTTTTAGAGGGAAATTCATGCAAAACCACTGATGCACGTTGCCTTCAGGGACAGTTTTTCATCAACAGTCTCTGCATTTCCCTCTAAAACAACTCTGTGTGGTAACGTTGTGTTATTATCTCATAGCGTGGTGAATGTGCAGCTCACAACTTGTCCACCAGAGCGTTGTGGAGTTGTTGGATTGTGTATTTGATGAGTTTGATGAGGGAAACCAACCAAGAAATCCCATAATGAGCCTCCTCTGTAGCGTAGCTCTGAGGAGCTCACGGCTCTGCTCTGCCGTTCTAAAAACAGCTTGCACCGACAATTAAAGGTAACAAACCTACTGCTATGACTATAGGGATTATGGCGATGGGCCAGTTTGTGTTCAAAATGTTGGACTATCCCTTTAACCTCCATGTAGAGGCTGGTTATTCATACTTTAGTTATGGTCTGTTCTGTTATTAAATCTAATAATTCACCGAGACTTTACAGCAGCTCTGTGTTTAATGTTTAATATCTGTGTTCTCTTCAGAAACAAAGGATTATTGATTGATTATGTGACATCATCTTATCATTAGTTTATCATCATCTTATCATTAGCTCGCTGTGTTTATGAGCGATAAAGACACCGGTTCTTATCATTCACTTGTTGCTGAGCCTCCTGCTCTATCTGACTTCGACACGTGAAGCTCTAACTCGTGTTGTTGAGTTGTGTATTTATGTGACTCACTCCTGCTTGTCCAGCTCGCTGCGGTCCGGCTGCCCCGCGATGAAGATCCTCAGTTTACTGTCCTTCCACTTCTTCCTGGTGGTGAGGATGTAGGGCAGCAGCAGCGTCAGACCTGAGGGAATCAATGCCTTCCTTTAGTTTCTGACTGTAGCTTTGATTTTAAAGATTAGTCACCCTTTAATTTACAGGCCGTTAATTACGTGATAATCAAGGTCAAGGTCAAGGTCAAGGTCAAGGTTTCTTTATTAATACCAGCTGGTAAATTTGTTGTGCAGACAGGCACTCAGCAATCTCAGTATAAAAAACAGCCACACACAGACATCATGACACACAAATCACAAACAGAAAAAGACAATATAATCAAAATACATGGTCAAAGTAATAGGAGTAGAAATAGAAAAGTGCTTCTACATAGAAAAGTGCTTCTACATGTCCCTACACTGCAAAAACTCAAAATCTTTCCAAGAATATTTGCCTTCTTTCTTGTCAAAATGTCTCAATTTTAGTCAAAACTAACCTCTTTCCACTTACATTACATTACATTACATTTACACATGCTTTATATTCTACAAAAAAAGTTCTGTAGAATTGCTACCAATAGCAACCACTTTGAACCCTCTGCCCCTCTCTTCAAACAGCTCAATATCTTACCAATTTTTAATATAAACATATATCAAACTTGTACTTTCATTTATAAAATTGTTTATATGCCTGTATCATTCTCCATGCCTTGTAAAGATTTTTTTCTGACTAATAGTGATGTTCATAAATATAATACTAGACATGCCAAAGATTTACACCTTCCTATGTTTCGTACCAAGCTTTGTCAATTTTCTGTTAGATATAAAGGGGCCCAGCTTTGGAACAGCCATATTCAAATTGTATTTCAATCCACCTCCCTGCAGAATTTCAAACAAAGGCTCCGGTCATATCTGATGAACCAAACTCATACCTGACTGCAATTGTCTGTTCTTCTTCCACTATAGGGATTTTTTGAGCACAAGTGCACACGCATGCACGCACACACACACTTACACATACACACTCACATTAATTTAGTTATGTTCTATATTGTGATTTTTGTAATTACTTTTGTTTTCTGATTTTATACTTTTTATATTTTGCTTGTTTTGTTTATTATTGTGGTCTCTTATTTTTTGTTTTTATGAGGTGAGATTTCTCTTATAAACCCATCTGGGTTTCTTTAATCTCACCTGCACAACTGGTTTGCTGTTTTTATGCTGTTTTTTCTTCTTTTGTCAATTGTGCAAATAAATAAAATCTAAAAAAAAATCTTAAAATAAGACTCATCACCTAAAAATGTATTTGTTTTTAGACAGTTTTCACTTGTTTCAAACTAATTTTCAATTGAAATAAGTAGAAAAATCTGCCAGTGAAAGCAAGTTTTTTATGCTTGTAATGAAAGAAAAACTTGATCCACTGTCAGATTTTTCTACTTATTTAAAGTGGAAAATTTGCTTGAAAAAAGTAAAAAGTGTCTAAAAACAAGCTACTTTTTAAATGCGATGAGTCTTATTTTAAGTATAATGAGATTTATTTTGACTAGAAACGACATTTTGACTAGAAATGAGGCAAATATTCTTGGTAAGATATTGAATTTTTGCAGTGTAGGGTCAGCTAGGTTCAATATGAACAAGATCACCTTGTGGCTTTACTATTCAGCATTACAGTTGCTGTGGGTATGAAGCTACTTCTGTCCCGTTCTGTCCTGCCCTTAGGGGCCACAAAACAGCAGCCAGAGCGAAGGAGCTGGAACTCGCCGTGCAAAGGATGTGAGCAGTCATTAGGAACAGCGCTGGCTTTACGCTGCAGCTGTGTGTCGTAGAGGGCTGCCATGGTAGGTTGAGGCTCACCAATTATCCTACCAGCCCATTTGATAATCTGATTCAGGGAATTTTTGTCCTGTAGTGACAGATTACCAAACCAGGAGACCAGGGCAAAAGATAACACGGACTCGATAAAAGCTCGATAAAATAGCCTGAGCAAAGTTTTGTCAATGTTAAAACTGGACAATTTCCGAAGATAAAACAAACGCTGATGTCCCCTCTAACACACTGCTTCACAGTTTAATGTCTTAATGTCAAGACACAGCCAAGAAATAACAAATAATTGCGTCATAATGTCTATCTGAGCTCTTTTTAAGAACTTTAAACTTGATCTATTTGATTTGATTTTACTTTTTTATTCTTCTTTGCTCCTGCTTTTAACTCTGTGTTTTTGTTTTTATGCTGTATAATGCTGGTAAAGCACATTGAATTTCCTTGGTATGAAATGCGCTATATACTGTAAATAAAGATGCCTTGCCTAGAAATAGCCCAGAAGTAACGGTCAATTTCAAAGACTAGGTGGGGAAAAATTTTCCTCCCCCAAAAATGAAAAGTATGAAAAGCATGTGTAATCTTTTTCCTTTATGAAAACCATGACATTACTGGGAAATTGATTTTTATTTCTTGGCATTATCACGTAGTTAACGGCCTGTAAATTAAAGAGTTACCAAAGATTCTCATGAAATCAAACCTCCTGCTTTCTGTGTTGATGTATTGATGCTACTGCAGGTGTGTGTGTGTGTGTGTGTGTGTGTGTGTGTGTGTGTGTGTGTGTGTGTGTGTGTGTGTGTGTGTGTGTGTGTGTGTGTGTGTGTGTGTGTGTGTGTGTGTGTGTGTGAGAATGGGACTTATACACTCACTGCTAAGTCTCCAGTGTCTCAGTCCATCACATCTACATCCATCCATCTATTCATGCACTTTATCTATTTAAACTTGCACTCGCACTTTAAAAACCGGGCCTTTATAGAACTCATGCTGACATTACTGCACTTTAGATTAGATTAGATTAGAAAACTTTATTGATCCCCAAGGGGAAACTGCTTTGCCACGCAATAAAAACACAAACATCCACTTAACAAACAATAAATGTGTCTACGTATGAATGTTTATATGATGTGAATCACTGTTTGACTCTTTGTGTATTTTTTTTTCTTCTTAACTCTACCTCTTATTCCTCTGTCTGTTTGTCTATTACCTGCCAAGGGACTGTGGATGCTGCTAACTCCGACACATTTACATTTGTATACTCGTACTGATGTTCATTAATGTGTATTGTCCCTTTAGAATAAATAAATGAATAAAGTTGAACCAACACTGACCTCCGTCGTCGAACAGCCACCACACGTCGATGGTTCCTTTAGGCTGCTTCTTCTTGAACTGAGCTCCGGCCTCGACCAGCCGCTCGTTCATCTGCATCACCTGGGGGGGAGGGGGGCCGCACACCGACACTGGGGGAGGAAGAGAGGGAAGAGAGGGAAGAGAGGGAAGAGAGGGAAGAGAGGGAAGAGAGGGAGGTGAGGAGGAAGAGTCGTTTCTAGACAGAACTGAAGAGTTCAGCTGCAGAAACCCCACACACTGCAAAATCTTTCCAAGAATATTTGTCTTATTTCTTGTCAAAATGTCTCATTTCTAGTCAAAACTAATCTCTTTCCACTTAAAACAAGACTCGTCGCCTAAAAATTAACTTAGATCATAGATCTTAGATCATTTTCACTTGTTTCAAACAAATTTTCACTTGAAATAAGTAGAAAAATCTGCCAGTGAAAGCAAGTTTTTTGTGTTTGTAATAAGAAAGAAAAACTTGCTCCACTATCAGATTTTTCTACTTATTTCAAATGAAAATCTGCTTGAAAGAAGTAAAAAGTGTCTAAAAACAAGCTGCTTTTAATGTGATGAGTCTTATTTTAAGTATAATTAGATTTATTTAGACATTTTGACTAGAAATAAGACAAATATTCTTTCTCCTTTAAAGGGACAGTATGTAGCTTATTAGGCTTTTCATTAGCAAAAATATTGCTTTCATAAATACGTATTTACCGAACTCTAATCACAACCGCACACAAATGAAAGTTGTCTCGTAGCTCAGAATGAGTTGTTTACAAAATTCATGTAAAACCTCTGATGCGTGTTGCCTTCAGGGACAGTTTTTCATCAAGCAGTCTCTGTATTTCCCTCTAAAACAACTCTGTGTGGTAACGTTGTGTTATTATCTCATAGCGTGGTGAATGTGCAGCTCACAACTTGTCCACCAGAGCGTTGTGGAGTTGTTGGATTGTGTATTTGATGAGTTTGATGAGGGAAACCAAAGAAATCCCATAATGAGCCTCCATAGCGTAGCTCTGAGCAGCTCGCGGCTCTGCTCCGCCGTTCTAAAAACAGCTTGCACCGACAATTAAAGGTAACGAACCTACTGCTATGACTATAGGGGTTATGGCAATGGGCCAATTTGACTAAATGTTGAACTATCCCTTTAAACTAGTGATCAGTGTGGTTTAGGAAGCATGGATGTTAATTTGACAGAAAAACCATAAGAACATTTGACAGGGAGTTATAGAGGAGGGTTGCAGACGCATCAACACACATCAACCAGTATAACGTGCAGTGTGTAGTCAGCAGTGTGTAGTGTGTAGTGTGTAGT
This sequence comes from Trachurus japonicus, assembly GCF_045865225.1. Taxonomy (NCBI): domain Eukaryota; kingdom Metazoa; phylum Chordata; class Actinopteri; order Carangiformes; family Carangidae; genus Trachurus; species Trachurus japonicus. Next base: position 3,417,328 of record NC_140909.1, read on the forward strand.
TAGCAGTGTGTAGTGTGTAGTCACCAGTGTGTAGTGTGTAGTCAGCAGTGTGTAGTGTGTGTTTACCTCGGGTGGTGAGCACCTGCTGAGAAGAATTCCTGGACTTCCTGAACAGTCCTCTTCCCTTGGTGGGCATCATGTCTCCATCCAGAGCCTCCTGCTCCCTCGCTGCCTTCAGCATGTCCTCTACACACACACACAGAGACATTATGGTCTGCATCACTTCATCATCAATGTGCACTACAACATTTTGCACAACGACTTATTTAGTTGTATTTTGTATATATCTTTATTGTATTGTATTTATAGTATATGCATATTTCCTTTTTGCACACTGCAAAAACTCAAACTCTTTCCAAGAATATTTGTCTTATTTCTTGTCAAAATGTCTCATTTTTAGTCAAAACTAATCTCTTTCCACTTAAAATAAGACTCATCACCTAAAAATTAACTTGTTTTTAGATCATTTTCACTTGTTTCAAACACTTTTTCACTTGAAATAAGTAGAAAAATCTGCCAGTGAAAGCAAGTTTTTTGTGCTTGTAATAAGAAAGAAAAACTTGCTCCACTGTCAGATTTTTCTACTTATTTCAAGTGAAAATCTGCTTGAAAAAGGTAGAAAAGTGTCTAAAAACAAGCTGCTTTGTATGTGATGAGTCTTATTTTAAGTAGAATGAGATTTATTTTGACAATAAATGACATTTTGACTAGAGATAAGACAAATATTCTTTGTAAGATTTTGAGTTTTTGCAGTGTATACAGTTCATGCGTATCTTTTGCACTAGAATATTTCAATTCATTCTATTTTTATTTTTCATTTTTATGTTATTTAAATTCTTAATTCTCTAAATTCTCATTCTATTCTATTTTTTTGTACTTTTATGTTTTCACCTGACACCAAAACGAGTTCCTCGTGCTGTAAACTGACCTTTACTGCTCTGGGCAATAAAACAGTTCTGATTCTGATTCTGATTCTGATCATCAGTGTGTAGTCGTGTTGTGTAGTTGTTGTGTTGTTGTGTAGTTGTGTAGTTGTGAGTCTGTGTCTGACCTTCAGCCTCCACCAGGTGCGACAGATCGAGTCCCTCCTGCATCCGGAGGATCAAGGTGCCGTACTCGAAGTCGAAGGCGTCGCTGTGGGACAGAGGAGGACGACGTGTTCATGACACCGCAGCTCTGCACTGTAAAAACTCTAAACCTTTCCAAGAATATTTGTCTTATTTCTTGTCAAAATGTCTCATTTCTAGTCTAAACTAATCTCTTTCCACTTAAAATAAGACTCATCACCTAAAAATTAACTTGTTTTTAGATCATTTTCACTAGTTTCAAACTAATTTTCACTTGAAATAAGTAGAAAAATCTGCCAGTGAAAGCAAGTTTTTTGTGTTTGTAATAAGAAAGAAAAACTTGCTCCACTGTCAGATTTTTCTACTTATTTCAAGTGAAAATCTGCTTGAAAGAAGTAAAAAGTGTCTAAAAACAAGCTACTTTTAATATGATGAGTCTTATTTTAAGTGGAAAGAGATTAGTTTTGACTAGAAATGAGACATTTGGACAAGAAATAAGACAAATATTCTTGGTAAGATTTTGAGTTTTTGCAGTGAATGACAGTATGTTTTGATGTGTTAGTGACTTACTGCAGTATTTTAGTGACTTACTGCAGTATTCCCACGTAGCTCTCCACGGCCTCTCTTCCAGCCGTCTTCCAGTTCCTCTTGAATCCCATCATCAGGATGTTGGGCCTCATCCGGCCCAGACCGGACGCCTGCAGAGATCACAGTATAGATGAAAACACAGAAATATTAGAGATAAAATTACATTTAGAGCCAAAAATATATTTCTATTGGGTATTTATCTACCCAGTTAATTGTAACATAAGAAAGAAGCATCGAGTATTTATAGATACACTGCAAAAATGCAAAATCTTACCAAGAATATTTGTCTTATTTCTAGTCAAAATGTCTCATTTCTAGTCAAAATAAATCTAATTATACATAAAATAAGACTCATCACAAAAAATAGCTTGTTTTTAGACACTTTCTGAAAAGATTTTTCAAGCAAATTTTCCACTTTAAATAAGTAGAAAAATCTGATAGTGGAGCAAGTTTTTCTTTCTTATTACAAGCACAAACAACTTGCTTTCACTGACAGATTTTTCTACTTATTTCAAGTGAAAATCAGTTTGAAACAAGTGAAAATTATCTAAAAACAAGTTCATTTATAAAACGGAAAGGTGAAATCCAGCGATCTGATTGGTTGTTAACCGTGGTATAATGAGCATACCACGGCTACTATTCTAAAGCCTTATCACAGCGTAGGCTATCACTCCGCCTCAGGCACGTATCACTGGTATGAATGGAAGTTGTTGTCATGTATCCATGACAACGGACTGTTGCAGTCCGTAGCAAAAGACAGTTGATGTTTTTACGATGTTAAAAATGTAGTAAAGTATTGTAATTGGCATGTTGAAGGTGAACTTTGACCTCCAGAGGGTTAACAATGGTAGAGGGGACTGAGCAGTGACAGAGCTACTTGGAGCTAACGTCTGGAGAGGTGGGACTATTTTTTCACAGTGAGGCTATTTTATTTATTTCTGGTTGAATAAAACTACATGAAATTGATTGCGTATCCCTCTTTCATATTGCCTTTATTGGTAACCGTTTTATAAAAGCAATATATCACTCCAGTCCGTGGTATATGCTCATTATACCACTCCAAGGGGGAACAACGCCCCTTAGCCGTGGTAGAATGAGCATATACCACGGCTTGTCGTGATATATTGCTTAATTATAGGTGATGAGTCTTATTTTTAAGTGGAAAGAGATTAGTTTTGACTAGAAAAGAGACATTTTGACAAGAAATAAGACAAATATTCTTGGACAGATTTTGAGTTTTTGCAGTGTATAGGCCTGTAACTGTTGTTGGCCAAGAGACTCATTGCAGCTGCTTGGAAAGAGGTGGATGGACCAAGGATGGGTAAATGGCTTTCAGAATTAACAGCAACTCTGCCCTTAGAAAAGATCACATACGGTATGCAATCAGGGGTAAACAGCCTACATCTGATCACATCTGGGCCCTTTAGAAAGTTTCTGGAGAATAAAGACTTGTCTGGTTTGGTGGAAAAAGCCATAAGTCGCCATAAGACATGAGTTCTGCACGGTTTTGAGTCCCAGTGGTTATATGTAGGCTATGTGTTATTATTATGTCTGGGAATAAATAAAGATATTGTTGCAAAAAAAAAAGAAGATAAAAACCCAGAATCAGAATCAGAGTTCTTTAAAAGCTGCTCTCTTCATTAACTAAAGGAAGAAAAGAAAAGAAAAGAAACTCAATCTGCCAAATGTCGTCTGAGAGACGTTTTACTGCCACGAGTTAAATCTGAGCACACTGCAAAAACTCTAATCTTTCCAAGAATATTTGTCTTATTTCTTGTAAAAATGTCTCATTTCTAGTCAAAACTAATCTCTATAAGACTCATCACCTAAAAATTAACTTGTTTTTAGATCATTTTCACTTGTTTCAAACTAATTTTCACTTGAAATAAGTAGAAAAATCTGCCAGTGAAAGCAAGTTTTTTGTGCTTGTAATAAGAAAGAAAAACTTGCTCCACTATCAGATTTTTCTACTTATTTCAAGTGAAAATCTGCTTGAAAGAAGTAAAAAGTGTCTATAAACAAGCTGCTTTTAATGTGATGAGTCTTATTTTTAGTATAATTAGATTTGTTTTGACTAGAAATAAGACAAATATTCTTGGAAAGATTTTGAGTTTTTGCAGTGCAGATCTTCTTCCGTCTGCAGCGACGGCGACTGGTCGTCCAACGCAGCGTTAATCAGTTATAGCTTTTAATCTGCAGCGGTTTGAAGAGAGTCCAGCTCTTATCTGCACGCAGAGAAACGCAGAGAAACACGGCGCCATGAGACCGTTCCCTCATTAACCGCATCCTTATAGCAGCTCCCAGGTCAGTGTCATAACACAGCAATAGATACTCTGTGTGTGTCTATGTGTGTGTGTGTGTGTGTGTGTGTGGCAATAAAAGCTGTTTCTGATCAGAACTCCCCGGTTACACATTAATCTCAGTGTTAATGTGGGTCAGTCTCATCTTTTTACCGTCTTTGGTCAGTTAACTGCTGGTTTATGTATGTTTTGTGTAAGATGTCAAGGTGTGTTGTGTTGTCCTATAGTCCTGCCTCTTGCACTTTTTTACCTTTTGTACTTTTTATCGTCATTGTTTTTTATGTCTAACATCAACCTGCCAATGCACTGCAAAAACTCTAAATCTTTCCAAGAATATTTGTCTTAGCCTATTTCTTGTCTAAATGTCTCGTTTCTAGTCAAAACTAATCTCTTTCCACTTAAAATAAGACTCATCACCTAAAAATTAACTTGTTTTTAGATCATTTTCACTAGTTTCAAACTAATTTTCACTTGAAATAAGTAGAAAAATCTGCCAGTGAAAGCAAGTTTTTTGTGCTTGTAATAAGAAAGAAAAACTTGCTCCACTATCAGATTTTTCTACTTATTTCAAGTGAAAATCTGCTTGAAAGAAGTAAAAAGTGTCTAAAAACAAGTTGCTTTTTAATGTGATGAGTCTTATTTTAGGTAAAATGAGATTTATTTTGACTAGAAATAAGACAAATATTCTTGGTAAGATTTTGAGTTTTTGCAGTGTGGGACTTGGGATGGAAATTAGCCACTTGGCAACAATCCCACAGATTTACATGTCAATGTCCATCAATATGTAGCTACTGTTCCCATTTAAAAAATAAAAAATAAAAAAATAAATGTGAAAGACGTCGTTGCCACCGACCTGCAGCAGCGTCTCGGCTCCTTCCCTGAACTCGTCACACGCCACGGCAGCGTAGAACGCCTTGCGCTTGTTCTTCCTGAGCCACAGCTGGTTCTTCTCCATCCCAGCGTTCATCTGCTCCAGAGCCTCCGACCGCGGGCCCTGAACACACACACACACACTAAAATTTTAGTTTTTTTTTTACTTGAAAAATCTGGTAAAATTTCTCAGAAAAAGTGGTAAAATTTCTAAAAAAAAAAAAATAAAAAAAAAGTTTAAAAAATTTTAGAAGAAACTGGTAACATTGCTCTAAGAAATTCTAGGAAAAGTGGTAAAAAAATTCAAAAGAAAAAAGACAAACAATAATAACAAAAAAAGTGGTAAAAGTAATAGTAATAGTATATAGTAAACAGTACAAAGTTTTTTTTTTTTTAATGAGAAGAAACTGGTAAAATCACTCAAGAATTCTAGAAAAAGTGGCAAAATTTTTCAAAAAATTTGGTAAAATTTGGTCAAATTTCTCAAAAAGGGTGGGGGGGCAAATGATAACACAAAAAGGCGTAAAAAAAAAAAAAAATCTTTAAAAAATAGTAAAAAGTAGAACAGAAAATTTGAGAAGAAACCGGTAAAATTTCTCAAAGCAATTCTAGTAAAAAGTGGTAACATTTCCATAAAAAGTAGTGGAGCCTTGAAGCCTGTCAACCCTCCCACTTTGAGAACCATTGACATTTACTTTAGTTAGATAGTTTAGTTGTACTGGCTATACTGAAGTATTTATGTATTTTCAGTGAGTATACTGAGTAAACCTGAGTACCACATAGACTACACCACTGGTGTGTCTGATACTTCACAATGAACTTCTAGTCTCAGGTATCAGACGTCGACATTTCCCTCGTTTCTGTTATTTCCAGGTGACGAGCGGATGGTTGATATTTACATAAAGATTTAAGGACGATGAGTTGAGAGGATAGTGATCTCACCACGAACACTTCTGCGGTGAGACAGAGGCCGTAGGTCTTGGAGAAGGAGTGGGCCAAGTCCAGCAGCGCCGGGCGGCTGCGAGCCGAACCGGTTAGAGCCAGAATCTGAGGCCTGAGGCACAGACAGCAAGGTTCAGGTTAGAGCTGCAACCATTCATCAATTCATCCAACAATAATCCATTTTAAAATGAATCCTCAACTATTCTGATAATCTAATAATCAGTTTGAGTCGTTTTTATAAAGAAAAAAAGCTCCAGATTCTCTGATTCCAGCTTCTTCAATGTGAATATTTCTGGTTTCTTTGTTCCTTTATGACAATAAACTGAGTCTCTCTTTGGTTTGTGGACAAAAAAGACATTAGAGGACGATGTCGTCTGGTGGTTTGAGAAACACCGATTGATGTTTTTAGACATTTTTTACCATTTTATTATTATTATTAATGGTTTGAATAATAGACAGATAAATCGATAATGAAGATAACCGTTAGTTGCAGCTCTAGTTGAGGGTTTAGGACTTTACCTGAAGTTCTTGACGTGGTCCTCGACCCCGGACAGAGACAGAGCGTTGCTGACGGCGCTCACGAAGGTGACGGCCTGAGTGGACGAACCCCAGTTCACATCTGAGGGAGGAGCAGGGAGGACAGGTGAACGGGTGAACGGGTGAACAGGTGAACGGGTGAACAAAAACATTTAAACATTTCTAGAAAAAAGTGGTAAAAATTCTCAAAAATTGAAAAATAAAAATTGAAAAAGTGGTAAGATTTCTAAAAGAAAAAAATTCTAAAATTTCAAAAAAAAATAAAAAAATAAAAAATTCTAGACAAAGTTGGTAAAAATTTTCCTAAAAAAAAGAAACAAAATTCTAGAAAAAGTGGTAAAATTTCTAAAAAAAAAAAATTTGAAAAAGAAAAATTAAAAAAGTGGTAAGATTTCTAAAAAAAAAAAAATCTAAAATTTCTAAAAAAAAAAAAAAAAAAAAAAAAATTCTAGAAAAAGTTGGTAAAATTTTCCTTAAAAGGAAAAAAATAAATTCTAGAAAAAGTGGTAAAATTTCTTAAAAAAAAAAAAAAATCCCCCCCCCCCCCCAAAAAAAGTGATTTAGAAAGATAAAGAAAACTTTAAAAATTTTAGAAAAAGTGGTAAAATTTAAAGAAAAAGTTGAACCTTCTCAAGGACCCCACTTTGAGGACCATTGCCCTAGGGGATTAAATAAAGTAATCTATCTATCTATCTATCTATCTATCTATCTATCTATCTATCTATCTATCTATCTATCTATCTATCTAATAGAGAATAACTTTGGAACTGCTTCTGGTGTGCGGACCTCATGTTTGCCATTTTACAGGTGAACAGGTGAACAAAAACGTTTAAACATTTCTCAAATTTCTCAATTCTCAAAAAAAAAAAAAAAATGAAAAAGTGGTAAGATTTCTAAAAAAAAAAATTCTAAAATTACGAAAAAAAAAAAAGTTGAAAATTGTCTAGAAAAAGTTGGTAAAATAATAAAAAAAAGTGTTAAAGATTTCTTAAAAAAACTTTAAAAATTAGAGAAAAAGTGGTAAAATTCAAAGAAAAACCCCCCTTGAGCCTTCTCAAGGACCCCACTTGAGAACCATTGCCCTAGGCCTATCTATCTATCTATCTATCTATCTATCTATCTATCTATCTATCTATCTATCTATCTATCTATCTATCTATCTATCTATCTGTCTCACCTGGCTTCTTGACGGTGACGTAGATGTAGAGGAGGATCTCGATGACGTAGGTGAGCAGCGCCGCCCACCAGTTGATGACGAACATGACGGCGCAGCAGATGATCGCTCCGAACAGCGACAGCCACATGTTGTAGTATTTATACGCCGGTCTCCAACCTGGGAGGAGAAGGACGGATTAAACCAGAGCAGAGCGGGAGAAGGGACGACGGGAAACACAAGAAAGTCTAAATCTTTCATCAGACAAACTACAGTAAAAGAGCTGTGATGTCCATGTTTGCTGGAACCTACTCCCCAAACGCTTTGAACAAACTATTAGCATCAGAAAATTCTAATTGTTAGTGAAAAAACATCTCTTAAATAGATACATACACTTTATAATACAGTAAGTGCACACTATTACACTGCAAAAACTCAAAATCTTTCCAAGAATATTTGTCTTATTTCTTGTCAAAATGTCTCATTTCTAGTCAAAACTAATCTCTATAAGACTCATCACCTAAAAATTAACTTGTTTTCAGATCATTTTCACTTGTTTCAAACTCATTTTCACTTGAAATAAGTAGAAAAATCTGCCAGAGCAGGTTTTTTGTGCTTGTAATAAGAAAGAAAAACTTGCTCCACTATCAGATTTTTCTACTTATTTCAAGTGAAAATCTGCTTAAAAGAAGTAAAAAATGTCTAAAAACAAGCTGCTTTTTAATGTGATGAGTCTTATTTTATGTATAATTAGATTTGTTTTGACTAGAAATTAGACATTTTGACTAGAAATAAGACAAATATTCTTGGAAACATTTTGAGTTTTTGCAGTGTAAGCATTAGTTAGACATTAAATACTGAGTTCATCATTTATAACACATGAATACTCATTAGTATGCGGTTTATAAACACAGTTAGAAATGTTTTACTCATCATTGATCAGCACTAACTCTATTTATAAACTACATACTAATGAGTATTCATGAGTTATAAATGAAGAATTCAGTATTTATTAATGCTTAACTAATGCTTAGTAATATAGTGTAATATAGTAATAGTGTGTACTTATTAGTGTTACCGAAGTTATGGAATTATTATTAATAAATGAATTACGTTAAAGAATAATATTATTCAGTGAGGAATACTCGTCTAGCTAGTGCGGACTAGTGAGACTTTCCAGTTCCAGTTGCCTACGACTCAATTTGCCCAGAAAAGTAAGGAATAATATCTATATAGATATAGATTATTAGAATATATTATAGAATATCCATCTTAAAATAATGGATATTAAATATAAAGATATACAAATGAAATAATAAAAGAGAATGATGCAGAATGAGTGAATTGGTGAGATTTTGAAGCATTGTTGTATCTCATTTTCATCTTTTTTTTTGTTTTTTGTTTCTCTATTCTCAACGCTAACTCTTCACATTTGCTTTTAATTTTTTGTTGTGATGTACTGGACCCGGGAAGAAAGCTGCAGCTGATGGAGATCCAAATAAAACCAAATTAAACAATGAAACAATGAAAGCTAAAGGCTGAAACCCACCTGGAGACTTGGCCCAGGAGGCGTGGAAGCAGGAGAAGTTGATGAGAGCGTAAGACGCCAAGAAGAAGTTGGAGATGATGGGAGCGATGACGTTGAGGTCTCCTACAAAACAACAAAACAACCACAAGACGCGTTCATTTAACACCTGAGAAGAACTGAAGCAGCTACACTGTAAAAACTCTACATCTTACCAAGAATATTTGTCTTATTTCTAGTCAAAACTAATCTAATTCTACTTAAAGTAAGACTCATCACATTAAAAGTAGCTTGTTTTTAGACACTTTTTACTTCTTTCAAGCAGATTTTCACTTGAAATAAGTAGAAAAATCTGATAGTGGAGAAAGTTTTTCTTCCTTATTACAAACACAAAAAACTTGCTTTGACTGGCAGATTTTTCTATTTATTTCAAGTGAAAATTAGTTTGAAACAAGTGAAAATGATCTAAACACAAGTTAATTTATAGGTGATGAGTCTTATTTTAAGTGTAAAGAGTTTAGTTTTGACTAGAAATGAGACATTTTGACAAGAAATAAGAGAAATATTCTTGGAAAGATGTAGAGTTTTTGCAGTGCAGAAGAGGATGATGATGAAGATGAAGAGGATGATGATGATGGAGCGTTGAACCGACCGATGAGGATGAAGCCCACAGAGATGATGAAGGTGAGGACGTAGCCGCGGAGCGGCTCGTCGTTCTTGCCGTGTCCTTTGGCGAAGAAGTGCAGAGCTTTGTAGATGTTGTCTTTACACAGAGCCTGAGGAGATGGATGATGATGTAATGTCACGTTGATGTTGCCATGGGCAACCTTCATTATGACACAATACTTTAGAATAGAATATCTCAGTCAAAGTAATATCCATAAACCGTAGTAGTACTGAGTAAACATGTTAACATTCAGTTGTTGCTGTGCAAATTTACACTTTGGGAATTACTTTGTTTCAGCGTTAATCTCCTAATAGATAGATAGATAGATAGATAGATAGATAGATAGACAGACAGACAGACAGACAGACAGACAGACAGACAGACAGACAGACAGACAGACAGACAGACAGACAGACAGACAGACAGACAGACAGATAGATAGATAGATAGATAGATAGATAGACAGACATAACCTTATTCATCTCGAAGGAAATTATTGGGCCATGAATAAAGTTATATCTATCTATCTATCTATCTATCTATCTATCTATCTATCTATCTATCTATCTATCTATCTATCTATCTATCTATCTATCTATCTATCTATCTGTCTATCTATCTATCTATCTATTATCTTTGTTGTGTATATTGTCTAGACATTGCAGGATATATTTTTGTCATATATTTTCCTCCTTGTATCCTATCTATTTCTTTAATTAAGTATTTTCTCTGGAGCGGCCTGGCCAAATAATTTCCTTCGGGATGAATAAAGTTCTATCTATCTATCTATCTATCTATCTATCTATCTATCTATCTATCTATCTATCTATCTATTAGGAGATTAACGCTGAAACAAAGTAATTCCCAAAGTGTAAATGAGATGGTTTAATTTTAGAGATCATCTTCCATGTTCAACAGTTTGAAGACTAAATAATGTTACTTTTTTAGTCAATGTACAGTACATTCAAATTAGGGCCAATGGCGTGCATTTTTGGAAATATTGTAGAGAAATTTCTGGAAAAAAACTGGTACAATTTCACCAAAAACGTTTAAACATTTCTAGAAAAACGTGGTAAAAATTCTCAAAGAGAAAAAAAAAAAAAAAAAAATTTAAATTTCTCGCAAAAGTTCGTAAAATTTTCTCAAAAAAATTTTTCTACAAAAAGTGGTAAAATTTCAAAAAGTTAAAAATAAATTAAAAATTGGGGGGGAAAAAAGTGGTAAGATTAAAAAAAAAAGAAGAAAATCTTCTAAAAAAAGTCAAAAAAGAATTCTAGAAAAAAGCAAAGATATAATAATGAAAAAAGTGTTAAAGATTTCTCCAAAAATCTATCTATCTATCTGATAATAAAGAATAACTTTGGAGCTGCTTCTGGTGTGCGGACTTTGTGTTTTGCCATTTCATGTATTTTGATACTTTGTGGAAGTTTGGCTGCTTTTCTATGAATGAATGAATGAATGAATAGGTTTTTCAGAGGTTTTTCATCATCTCGTGGCGTCTCGGAGGAGAAGAACCGACCTGGAAGACTTTGGGAGCGCTGACGAGTGAAGCCAGAGCCGAGGACAGCGTGGCGGAGAAGGTCCCGGCGATGATAAGCGGCCCCCAGCCGGACACCATGGTCATCAGCTGCAGCCAATCAGAGGACAGCGTCAGAGGACAGAACACACACACACACACCTGTGTATGTATATATATATATATATATATGTGTATACTGTATATGTACTGTAGGTGTTTTTACCTGGAAGCTGTTCATGGAGCCAAACTTGCATTCTGCCTTCGGCTCGTAACAGGAAGTGAAGTTCCATCCCAACTCGCAGGCCAGAGCGGACGGGCCCTCGCACTTCGTCCCTATGGGAACCGTGTCGTTGGTGTTTCCTGTGGCGTCATGGACCACGGTGCCGGCTGACCAATCACAGAGAAGAACAGTACTTCTAACTCCTCTGTGTTTTAATTTTTTGGGTGTGTGTATGTATGCAAATGTGTGTTGTTATTATTATTAGCCAAGAAAAAGCCGGTGCATATTCTCATTTGTCCAGGTAATAGTATCTCAAAGGAAATTTTAAATCGAAAGCAACTGGACTTTGTTATTTGTCTCGAAAATAAATAACCAAGTCCAGTTGCTTTCGATTTAAAATTCCCTTTGAGAGCCAAGAAAAAAGGAATTAATTACTTGATAATGTCAAGAAATAGCCAAGAAAAAACGATTAATTACTTGATAATGTCAAGAAATAGCCAAGAAAAAACTATTAATTACTTGATAATGTCAAGAAATAGCCAAGAAAAAAAATTTAATTACATAATAATGTCAAGAAATAGAAAAACAGTCAATTTCATAGTTGTTGAGAAATATCGCCAAGAAATAATGATTGATTGCGAAGAAACAACCCAGAAATAACAGTCAATTTCAAAGACTTGGTGGAGAAAAATTCAGTTTTTTCCAAAAAAATTTCAAAGCATGAAAAGCATGTGCAATCTTGACAATTAATTGTTATTTCTTGACATAACTACGTAATTAATTGTTATTTCTTGGCTACTTCTTGACATGATCAGTTGATATAGATACTTATCAGTAGGTGACGTCACGGTGTGTTCCACCTGGCCGCCGCCATGCTGGGTACCGAACACTGAGTTAACCTCTATTCAGCTCAGTGCAGCCACATCCTCTCTGACCAGAAATGACTGCTGCCTGATGTAGTTTGGATATGGATATTTCTCATTCTGATGGCCTTGCCTTGAAAGCACACACCATTTCTGCTGAGACGATCTTTGACAGCGCGGTGCGCCGCTCTCTCTCCCGTTAAAACTTAATCTAGCTCACCCAGCGGACCTCTCTCTCTCTCTCCTCGTCTCTCTCTCTCTCTCTCGCTCACTGTCTCTCTCCTGTTACTTATATGTGTTTAACCAAATACACGAAAAGCCAAATCAAATCAAAAATGCGTAGCCCACTTCTTTTTTCTTTTTTAACTCACAGACATTTTCATAAAGTAATAAAATATCTGGACATTTTGCATCGTTAACATTGAGACAAAAGGCTGCAGGAATGGAAGAAGAATTCGGCAAATCATCTTATCACGCAAAAAGGCACAACAAACAGGTTTTGCACAATGGTTTGCACAAATAAGTCTTAATATGCGCAACACCTTCTCATCACAATCCACGCCATCTACACAGTTACGTTATCAGCTCAGCTGTTATTAAAACCCAACTCATCAGGACGCGATGACCACCACTCACATTAAACAAACCGTTAACTATTAATCCACACTCAAACCGAGGCAGCAATAGTGTTAACTGTACTCAACAAGCTGTTATTACAAGGTTTACAACAGATATGACAGACAACCTGGGCCGTGTGTGTGTGTGTGTGTGTGTGTGTGCGCGCGTGTGCGTGTATAAGAAAGGGAGGGAGGGAGGGAGGGAGAGAGAGAGAGAGAGAAAGTAGGTAAAAGCTGCTAGCTGTTAGCTACCGTAGCTCAGGCGTCGGTCTCCCGTCAGGTAAAAGCTGCCGTTTATTCCTCAGATGAAGCTCATGTTGAGGCTCTCCGGTACAGTTATCCATCACTGCTGTTGCATTAGCTGCTAAACTGCTGGACGCTAAAACCGAGGGGGCGTCTGTGTGTTTACAATTCACGAAAGCAACGTGAACGTACGTGCTGCTCACACTCAGTAGAGTGAGGCAGCCTCCCTTGGCGTAGGCTACATGTCTCCCAAGCTGTTTAATGACGGTAAAAAATGAAACAGAAAGTAAATATCCTGCATAGTTTCTCTTTTCTGTGCTGCGCTGATCAGAGCGGCGTCCCTACCTAGTGTATTTTACTTAGCAACGATCTGTTAAACAGGAATAACAGACTGTTAAATGCAAAATCAAGATGTAAATAAATATCAGAAATATCAATAAATTATCGGAATACGATATTCAATAGTGCCATGTAATAAAAAAAGGTTTATCCACTATTTTTGTGAGATTTGATGTCACAGCCCATAGACTGCCTTTGGAAGTCGGTACCCAAGATGGCGCTGTGACCGGCTGCGAACGCTGTGTGACGTCACGTGATATCTATCAATATGAACAACACACGGTGGTATAGTTGGCTACTTACAGACACACAGCGCCACGGCCAGGTAGGTGACCCCGGTGATGAGGATGGCCAGTAACGTTCCTTTGGGAATGGCTTTCGAAGGATCCTGTAACACAACACAACAAGCAGCAGCTCTGTTAGAGGAAACGGTGACATCCCAGCGGAGGAAACCTCGTTACCACGGCGACAGCTTCTTTCTCTTCCTGTTCCTACCTTCAGGTCTCCAGAGATGTTGGCTCCAGCCAGGATCCCCGTCGCCGCCGGGAAGAAGATGGAAAACACCGAGAAGAAGGTTTCAGGTTCTCGGAAGTTCGGAGCAAAGTTATTCATGAAGATCTTGCCTGTGAAGAGAAAAAAAAGAGAGAGAGAGATGAGTTGAGGAGCTTAACGAGTAGAAAGATGGATGGATGGATGGATGGATGGATGGATGGATGGATGGATGGATGGATGGATGGATGGATGGATGGATGGATGGATAGATAGATAGATAGATAGATAGATAGATAGATAGATAGATAGATAGATAGATAGATAGATAGATAGATAGATAGATAGACAAAAAACACACACAAAGAAACAAACAATTCTAACAAAAAACAAAAGTCAAATCTAATTGAACCATTATTGCATAGAAAACTACAGCGTCTGGTGTTTGTGTAGAAAACTACAGCGTGTGGTGTTGGTGCATCCACCAGTTCCTAAAGCAGCAGCTCACAGCAGGAGACCAGACACTAGGAGGACGTCTTACTGTTGAAGTTGTAGAAGCCTTTAGATTTCTTGTCCACTGTGGCGGGGATGAAGAGTCCCACGAACACGTTGACGATGGCGACCAGCAGGATGACCAGCAGCACCAGCTGGGCCTACGGAGACACCAGAGGGTCAACACCGTCAAGTCACCAGAGGGTCAACACCGTCAAGTCTCCAGAGGGTCAACACCGTCAAGTCTCCAGAGGGTCAACACCGTCAAGTCTCCAGAGGGTCAACACCGTCAAGTCTCCAGAGGGTCAACACCGTCAAGTCACCAGAGGGTCAACACCGTCAAGTCTCCAGAGGGTCAACACCGTCAAGTCACCAAAGGGTCAAGACCGTCAAGACACCAGAGGGTCAACACTGTCAAGTCTCCAGAGGGTCAACACCGTCAAGTCTCCAGAGGGTCAACACCGTCAAGTCTCCAGAGGGTCAACACCGTCAAGTCTCCAGAGGGTCAACACCGTCAAGACACCAGAGGGTCAACACCGTCAAGACACCAGAGGGTCAACACCGTCAAGACACCAGAGGGTCAACACCGTCAAGTCACCAGAGGGTCAAGACCGTCAAGACACCAGAGGGTCAAGACCGTCAAGACACCAGAGGGTCAAGACCGTCAAGTCACCAGAGGGTCAACACCGTCAAGACACCAGAGGGTCAACACCGTCAAGTCACCAGAGGGTCAACACCGTCAAGTCACCAGAGGGTCAACACCGTCAAGTCACCAGAGGGTCAAGACCGTCAAGACACCAGAGGGTCAAGACCGTCAAGACACCAGAGGGTCAAGACCGTCAAGACACCAGAGGGTCAAGACCGTCAAGTCACCAGAGGGTCAAGACCGTCAAGACACCAGAGGGTCAAGACCGTCAAGACACCAGAGGGTCAAGACCGTCAAGTCTCCAGAGGGTCAAGACCGTCAAGTCACCAGAGGGTCAACACCGTCAAGTCTCCAGAGGGTCAACACCGTCAAGACACCAGAGGGTCAACACCGTCAAGTCTCCAGAGGGTCAAGACCGTCAAGTCTCCAAAGGGTCAAGACCGTCAAGACACCAGAGGGTCAAGACCGTCAAGTCTCCAGAGGGTCAACACCGTCAAGACACCAGAGGGTCAACACCGTCAAGTCACCAGAAGGTCAACACCGTCAAGACACCAGAGGGTCAAGACCGTCAAGACACCAGAGGGTCAAGACCGTCAAGTCACCAGAGGGTCAACACCGTCAAGTCACCAGAGGGTCAACACCGTCAAGTCTCCAGAGGGTCAACACCGTCAAGTCTCCAGAGGGTCAAGACCGTCAAGACACCAGAGGGTCAACACCGTCAAGTCACCAGAGGGTCAACACCGTCATGTCTCCAGAGGGTCAACACCGTCAAGTCTCCAGAGGGTCAAGACCGTCAAGACACCAGAGGGTCAACACCGTCAAGACACCAGAGGGTCAAGACCGTCAAGTCACCAGAGGGTCAACACCGTCAAGTCACCAGAAGGTCAACACCGTCAAGACACCAGAGGGTCAACACCGTCAAGTCTCCAGAGGGTCAAGACCGTCAAGTCTCCAAAGGGTCAAGACCGTCAAGACACCAGAGGGTCAAGACCGTCAAGTCACCAGAGGGTCAACACCGTCAAGTCTCCAGAGGGTCAAGACCGTCAAGTCTCCAAAGGGTCAAGACCGTCAAGTCACCAGAGGGTCAACACCGTCAAGTCACCAGAAGGTCAACACCGTCAAGACACCAGAGGGTCAACACCGTCAAGTCTCCAGAGGGTCAAGACCGTCAAGTCTCCAGAGGGTCAACACCGTCAAGACACCAGAGGGTCAACACCGTCAAGTCACCAGAAGGTCAACACCGTCAAGACACCAGAGGGTCAAGACCGTCAAGACACCAGAGGGTCAAGACCGTCAAGTCACCAGAGGGTCAACACCGTCAAGTCACCAGAGGGTCAACACCGTCAAGTCTCCAGAGGGTCAACACCGTCAAGTCTCCAGAGGGTCAAGACCGTCAAGACACCAGAGGGTCAACACCGTCAAGTCACCAGAGGGTCAACACCGTCAAGTCTCCAGAGGGTCAACACCGTCAAGTCTCCAGAGGGTCAAGACCGTCAAGACACCAGAGGGTCAACACCGTCAAGACACCAGAGGGTCAAGACCGTCAAGTCACCAGAGGGTCAACACCGTCAAGTCACCAGAGGGTCAACACCGTCAAGTCTCCAGAGGGTCAACACCGTCAAGTCTCCAGAGGGTCAACACCGTCAAGTCTCCAGAGGGTCAAGACCGTCAAGACACCAGAGGGTCAACACCGTCAAGTCACCAGAGGGTCAACACCGTCAAGTCACCAGAGGGTCAACACCGTCAAGTCACCAGAGGGTCAACACCGTCAAGTCACCAGAGGGTCAAGACCGTCAAGTCACCAGAGGGTCAACACCGTCAAGTCACCAGAGGGTCAACACCGTCAAGTCACCAGAGGGTCAAGACCGTCAAGTCACCAGAGGGTCAAGACCGTCAAGTCACCAGAGGGTCAACACCGTCAAGTCACCAGAGGGTCAACACCGTCAAGTCACCAGAGGGTCAACACCGTCAAGACACCAGAGGGTCAAGACCGTCAAGTCTCCAGAGGGTCAAGACCGTCAAGTCTCCAGAGGGTCAACACCGTCAAAACACCAGAGGGTCAACACCGTCAAGTCTCCAGAGGGTCAACACCGTCAAGTCTCCAGAGGGTCAACACCGTCAAGTCACCAGAGGGTCAACACCGTCAAGTCTCCAGAGGGTCAAGACCGTCAAGACACCAGAGGGTCAGGACCGTCAAATCTCCAGAGGGTCAACAACGTCAAGTCACCAGAGGGTCGAGACCGTCAAGTCTCCAGAGGGTCAACACCGTCAAGTCACCAGAGGGTCAACACCGTCAAGACACCAGAGGGTCAAGACCGTCAAGTCACCAGAGGGTCAAGACCGTCAAGTCTCCAGAGGGTCAACACCGTCAAGTCACCAGAGGGTCAACACCGTCAAGACACCAGAGGGTCAAGACCGTCAAGTCACCAGAGGGTCAAGACCGTCAAGTCTCCAGAGGGTCAACACCGTCAAGTCTCCAGAGGGTCAACACCGTCAAGTCACCAGAGGGTCAAGACCGTCAAGTCTCCAGAGGGTCAAGACCGTCAAGTCTCCAGAGGGTCAACACCGTCAAGTCACCAGAGGGTCAACACCGTCAAGTCTCATCATGCTGCGTTCAAGACAACTCGGAAGTCGGAAAAAAACGAGCTCCGAGTTGTAAAAAATGAATTGAACGGCGTCAAACTCGAAAATTACAGGTCGGAAACTCTGGTATCATATCAGAGCTCCGACTTTCCAAGTTGACGTCACGACAACATCAAAACATGGCAGCCCTCGTCTTAAACGGTTAGAATTTAGACATTTTAAGTTATTTGTTGAGGTTTGAATGCATATTTTTTGTGTATTATTGCAGTAGCCTATATGAAATACGTTTACCGTATTTCCTCTAATAGTAGCCGGTATCTATTTAATAGCCGGGTCTGTTATAATGGCCGGGGGCGTGGTTTACACGAACAAATAAAGGCCGGCCCCAAATACAGGCCGGGTCAATGGGAAAAAAACAAACAAACAGAAAAAACCTGAATTTCAGTCACTGTGGATGCACTGGTCTCAGGCGGCCAAACACACAAGTGCCAGCAGATGGCAGTAGCTAGATCTGAAGTGCCACATGAACCCACGCTTCAAGGAAACAGTCACTGACAACTCGACCGAAGAGAGCTTTAGCAGCATGGCGTGTCACTACCCGATTTGCGACGCTAAAAAATATAATTAATTGTAGGCAGAATGAAAACTGAGCACGGTAACTGTCAAATTTGAGCACCAGCATGAAACAGAGGAAGAAATAATAGCCTCTCTCAAATATAAGCCGGTCTCCAATACAGGCCGGTTCCCCTGGGCAGCTAAAGTAAATAAAGGCCTCGGCCTCTATTAGAGGAAATACGGTATATTAAGCTGTGATTGTTGCATGGTGTGAAATTGTGTTCCTCGTATGTGACGGAAATAAGGTTCAACTGTTATCAAGGCTGTAACATTATATGTGCACTCATCTGCAGCGTCTCCTCTCCTCCAAAATAAACATCATACTGCTGCATTGATTTTTCATATTCAGCGATGAGCCACAATACGACAAACTTCCTTCAGGTATCCATGGTTTTTTTCTTCCGAGTTCCTGCAGCGTGAACGCAATGATGTCAGAAGTCGGAAATTTCCGAGTTGGGATTTCCGACCTCCGAGTTGTTTTGAACGCAGCATGATCTCGGTCTTCAGAACCGGAACGAGGACCGAGGACCGAGGACCGAGGACCGAGGGCCGAGGACCAGTTCTGACCGGTTCTGACCGGTTCGTTGGGTCTCACCTTGGCCTCCCACTCCATCCCGGCCACCGAGATTCCCAGCAGCAGCACCACCGTGATGCAGCCCACGATCCGGATGTCGTTCATCGGGTCCGTCATGAGGACATCGTAATCCTGAAGATACACAGAGCCGGGTCAGAACCTCAGAACCAGAACCTCTCTACACCTCACACTGCAAAAACTCTAAACCTTCCCAAGAGTATCTGTCTTATTTCTCGTCAAAATGTCTCATTTCTAGTCAAAACTAATCTCTTTCCACTTAAAATAAGACTCATCACCTAAAAATTAACTTGTTTTTAGATCATTTTCACTTGTTTCAAACTAATTTTCACTTGAAATAAGTAGAAAAATCTGCCAGTGACAGCAAGTTTTTGTGCTTGTTATAAGAAAGAAAAACTTGCTCCACTATCAGATTACTTATAAAATGTAATTTCTAGTCAAAACAAATCTCATTCTACTTAAAATAAGTAGTGATAGTGGAGCAAGTTTTTCTTTCTTATTACAAGCACAAAAAACTTACTTTCATTGGCAGATTTTTCTACTTAATTCAATTGAAAATTAGTTTGAAACAAGTGAAAACTGTCTAAAAAATACTTATTTTAAGTACAGTATAATGAGATTTGTTTTGATTAGAAATAAGACAGATATTCTTGGTCAGATATTGAGTTTTTGCAGTGCATCATCAGAGCGTTAGGACGTTACGCACCACGAGCAGCTCCACCACCGTCTCGGCGAAGCCCACCACGTACATGGCCACGGCCACGGCGTTGGCGAAGGCGAAGATGAGGCCGATGGATCCACCGAACTCTGGACCCAGACTACGAGATATGAGGTAGTAGGCTCCACCTGAGGAGACGCAGCAGGAGAACCGGGTCAGATCGGGTGAGATCGGATTTCACCCGGTCACACATGATGATGTAATGATGTAACGGTGGACTCACCTCCTCTGACCACCCCGTTGGTGCAGATGGCCGACATGGACAGACCTGTGATGGTGGTGACCACGCAGCTCAGAGCAATGACCACGATGCCCAGACCTGAGGACGAAGACACGGAGACACGACAGACCATCAGGACTTTAGACTCATGTCTTTTTTTTGTATTTTTGTTGGTAATAAGGAAAATGAGATGGTGTTAATGTGTCTGGCATCAAACATCATGACAGAGACACAGAGACAGTCCAGGTCCTGGTCCTGGTCCATCTGCTAATGGTTTGTGGTTTTCTCACTACAAAAATTCAAATATCTTACCAAGTAAAATTGTCTTATTTCTAGTCAAAACAATCTCATTCTACTTAAAACAAGACTCATCACATTAAAAGCAGCTTGTTTTTAGACACTTTTTACTTCTTTCAAGCAGATTTTCACTTGAAATAAGTAGAAAATTATCTAAAAACAAGTTAATTTTTAGGTGATGAGTCTTATTTTAAGTGGAAAGAGATTAGTTTTGACTAGAAATGAGACATTTTGACAAGAAATAAGACAAATATTCTTGGAAAGATTTAGAGTTTTTGCAGTGCTCTGCTTCTAAACCCGTTTAGTTAGGACCTCTGAACCAAGGCTCCACCCCCTCCCTCCTCAGCTCTCAGGCCTTCGGTTTCATCTGCACCGGTGTGAACCACCAGACCTGGTCCAGACCTGGACTGGATCTGCGTCTCTCTGCAGGTCCTGTAGGACTGTAGGACAGTGTGCTGTACTCACCCCAGCCCGCCTGACCGAACACCCAGGACAGACGGATGAACAACATGACGCCCCAGATGTTCAGCATGCATCTCACCTGTGGAGCAGAAGAACCGTTAGAGTTCATCGTCGTGGTATCGAATGTGGATTTCACAGATTTCTGCTCTTATTCCTGTCGAGACGGCAGAAACTGTAACATCTGTCCCTGGAAGATGAAGGCCTGACTGTCCTTACATTCATTTCATATGTGCTACTCATTTACCCCTCTCCTCTCATCTTTTTATCTATTCATTAATATTTATAAATATAGATATCGTTTGTGCTCATGAAATTGAAAAACCAAATCATCATCATCATATCATCAAATGCTGCAAACTGGAACGTTAAAGTACGAAACATTAATTATCATCAACGCAGCAGCTTCAACAGCTCCTCTTCCAGACTCTTGCCCCCATTGGCCCCCAGTTGGCCTCCATTGGCCCCCATTGGCTCCCGTTGGCCGCCATTGGCCCCCGTTGGCCTCCTTTGGCCCCCATTAGCCCCAGTTGGCCCCTATTGGACCCCATTGGCGCC
The DNA here is from genome assembly GCF_045865225.1 of Trachurus japonicus. Lineage (NCBI taxonomy): Eukaryota > Metazoa > Chordata > Actinopteri > Carangiformes > Carangidae > Trachurus > Trachurus japonicus. Next base: position 3,438,447 of record NC_140909.1, read on the forward strand.
CGTTGGTCTCCATTGGCCACCGTTGGCCCTCATTGGCCTCCATTGGCCCCCATTGGCCCCAGTTGGCCCCCATTGGCCTCCATTGGCCTCCATTGGACCCCATTGGCCTCCATTGGCCTCCATTGGACCCCATTGGCGCCCGTTGGTCTCCATTGGCCTCCATTGGCGCCCATTGGACCCCATTGGCTCCCGTTGGCCCCCTTTGGCACCAGTTGGTCTCCATTGGCCCCCATTGGCCTCCATTGGCCTCCATTGGCACCCATTGGTGCCCGTTGGTCTCCATTGGCCCCCATTGGCCTCCATTGGCACCCATTGGTGCCCGTTGGCCTCCATTGGCCCCCATTGACTGATGAGACGGTCTGTGGGGGTCTGCACATGTACTTAACCAGTCCTATTATTCTTTGCACCTTGTAGTTTGCACTAACTACTTTAAATTGTGTGTCCTGTATGTTCAGTTAGTCTGTAACTTTGTGTTTTGCTGCTGCTGCCTACCCCGAGCAGGTCTCTCTTGTGAAATGTTAATAAAATAAAATAAAAAAATTGTCCCCCATTGGCCTCCATTGGGCCCGTTGTCCTGGTGGGGCCTCTGTCTCTCCTGGTGTGAGTTATGTGAGTGACCCTAGCTGCTCCTATAAAGCCGAGGGAGTCGGTATAACTCACCAGGACGCCTCTTATCCAGCCGAACTTTAAGGCTCCTTGGTTCTTGACGGGGGCGGGGTTGGACTCCAGGTCGTCAGACGGCGTCCCGTCGCTGCCCTCGCCATCGTCCTCCACCGTGTCCGGGACCGAGATGGCTCCGTTCTGTTGGAGAAGGAACAGCAAACATGAAACATGGCAGGTTGTTTGTCAAGGGTGATTGAGCTTAATGTGAATTTGTCTCGTGTGGACACTGATCCAGAGTCAGTCCCTGGGAATCAAACACACAGAAGAAGACAAACTTTGTTTTCACTCTTGTGTGAAGATGAACAGAGAAATATTAAATAACCAAATGTCTGAGTCAGTGTGTTTCATTTCTACTGAGAGAAACGGCCGTCGTTGTTATAAACTGGTCCGTTACCATCCGGGGTCATTCAGGCTTCATTCATAACAAATGACTGAATGTGTCTGTGTTAAATGCACCACCGTCATTTTCTGTTGGTTAAATCAAGTCATGAAGTTAATTTTATTCTTTGAGTCGACTAATTTCACTTTTCTCTGATGAATCTGAGGGTTTTTATATAAACCACTGGTTCATGGTGAACCATCGTTTCTGCTGCGGTCGACTGTTGAAAACAATCCCAACCTACTTCAGCCTATAAAACCCAAACGACCTCTGACCTCGACTCTTTTGCAACACAGGGCCGTGGTATACGACCGCCCAATAAAAAGCACTAAAACTCCTAAGTGTGTCAAGTTTGTTGATCACAGTCGCTGTCACAAACCACTGAACTGCTGAACCATTACAGAAAACAGTAACCCTTTAATCTACAGATACGTGATAATGTCAAGAAATAACAAGTCATTTCATAATAATGTCATGTTTTTCATAAAGGCAAAAGATTACAAATGCTTTTGTTTTAACTTTTTTTGGGAAAGGCCAGAATGTTTCTCCACCAAGTCTGTGAAATTGTCAATTACAATCAATTATTTCTAGACATTATGACACAATTATTTGTTATTTCTTGACATTATCACATATTACTTAACGTCCTGTAAATTAAATTGTGACCTAAAAAACTGCAGAACATCTTATTTCTGAGAGCTGGACAGCAGCAAAACAAAGACTCAGGTGCAGAGTCAGAGAGTGACGTCCTGCACAAGGTGAGTGCACTGCAAAAACAATCTCCCCAAGAATATTTGTCTTATTTCTAGTCAAAAACAAATCTCATTCTACTTAAAATAAGACTCATCACATAAAAAGCAGCTTGTTTTTAGACACTTTTTTTGTCTTTCAAGCAGATTTTCAATTAAAATAATCTGAAAGTGGAGCAAGTTTTTCTTTCTTATTACAAGCACTGCTAATCTGCTAATGGTCTGTGGTTTTCTCACTGCAAAAACTCAAACATCTTACCAAGTAAATTTGTCTTATTTCTAGTCAAAACAAATCTCATTATACGTAAAATAAGACTCATCACATTAAAAAGCAGCTTGTTTTTAGACCCTTTTTTTTGTCTTTCAAGCAGATTTTCACTTAAAATCATCTGGTAGTGGAGCAAGTTTTTCTTTCTTATTACAAGCACAAAAAACTTGCTTCACTGGCAGATTTTTCTACTTATTTCAAGTGAAAATTTGTTTGAAACAAGTGAAAATGATCTAAAAACAAGTTAATTTTTAGGTGATGAGTCTTATTTTAAGTGGAAAGAGATTAGTTTTGACTAGAAATGAGACATTTTGACAAGAAATAAGACAAATATTCTTGGAAAGATGTTGAGTTTTTTCAGTGTGAAGGACGAAGCTGCAGCAGAAACCAACCACCACCACCACCAGCAGGAGAAGAAGCGGATGATGATGATGAAGTCCTCTCTCTCACCTTCTGGAAGACGTCATGCAGCTCCTGCAGCGACGGCCGGACGGCTCGGTGGCCGCTCACGCTGCCGGCGTTGCGGTAGAAGTCGATGTTGGGAACTCGGTCCAAGGTGTCGTGGCCGAAGGCGCTGACCACGGAGGGCCGGACGGTGCGGCGCTCCCCGTTGTTGGGCTCCTGGTAGAGAGGAGGTTCATCCAGCGTGGGGTCGTAGGCGCTGTTGATGTGTTCTCCTCCTCCTCCTCCTCCTCCTCCGTTAGACTTGAACCTCTCCATCCTCTCAGACAGAACAGTAGTTGTGGTTGTGGTTGTTGTATTTGTGTTTGTTGTGTTTGTCTCTCTCATCCAGCTGTGGCTCAACACAGCAGCAGCTTCTCCTCACACCCTCAGATCTCCTCTGTCTGAGCTTCTGGTAAGTAAACTCAGCTGGACTCAGAGGACCTACCTTTATACCCAGCAGGCCGAGCTGTCCCCTATTGGCTGCTCGTCTGGATCAACCCTCAGAGAGTCAGAGAGAAGGAGGAGAAGTGGTGGACGAGGCCGGGGTGTCAGATATGTCCTTGCTCCATCCCCAAGAGGACACAAAGGCACTTGCTTAACGATTAACCAAGTCATAAACGCCGAAGGAGAGATAACGGCCGCTGGCTGCCGGAGTTCAGAGGAATTGATTACTAATATTATTGTGTGAAGTGCAGGGCCAGAGCACATGTTGTTCTGTGGTGAACTTTATGGGCCCATGCTGGTATTTCCTCAGACCTGACGATGCAACGGGCCTTCGGATGAATCACAGGGAAACTTCCACTCACTACAGGTAAATAAAACCCCAGAGTAGGAAAAGTTTCAAGGTTGCAGAGATTTTTATGATTCTATGATGAAGCAAGAAACAGATGCAGTTAATATGAGATGAGATGGTATTAGTTTAATAACCAATAGGATATAATTAATACAAGTCCTGTGATAAGGAGGGAAACCAGTCTTATAAAGGAGCCATTAGTGCGATCTGACTGATGAACTATGACTGGATAAACTTTATCTAACACCGGTCAGTGCAGAAAGAGAAGCAGACGTGTTCATGAGGAAAATGAGTTAATATGAGAGCGTGGATTACAGGAAGCAGCCGCAGGCGCTTCTCCTCAGCCACATGACTTCTAAAGGGCCTTTAAAAGACTCTTAACACGTAAACTTCCTTATTACTGATACACCACGGTGATTTATGCGCCCGCTGAACGGCCCGCTAATGACTGCAGCTCTGACCTTGGATGTGTTTGCAGCCCGAGAGGAGAAAATAAATACTGTATACTGCAGCACGAGTTTATAATGTACAGAATGAAAGTTGCACAATGTTTATGAGTTCATTTCTACCAGAACAACACGGATGGAACACAGTGAAAACTTTCCAGATGGGATGTAACGACTCGCATCCGTCTCTCTGTTGCAACATGATCCGACTGTAAAGACTCGTTTAGACAGATCATGTTGGTTTTAATGCTCAGAGTTGCACTGCAAAAACTCAAAATATTTCCAAGAATATTCGTCTTATTTCTTGTCAAAATGTCTCATTTCTAGTCAAAACTAATCTCTTTCCACTTAAAATAAGACTCATCGCCTAAAAATGAACTTGTTTTTAGATCATTTTCACTTGTTTCAAACTAATTTTCACTTGAAATAAGTAGAAAAATCTGTCAGTGAAAGCAAGTTTTTTGCGCTGATAAGAAAAACTTGCTCCACTATCAGATTTTTCTACTTATTTCAAGTGAAAATCTGCTTGAAAGAAGTAAAAAGTGTCTAAAAACAAGCTGCTTTTTAGATGTGATGAGTCTTATTTTATGTGTATTATAATTAGATTTGTTTTGACTAGAAATTACATTTTGACTAGAGATAAGACAAATATTCTTGGTAAGATATTGAGTTTTTGCAGTGTAATTCGACTGGTTCCCTCTGAGCTGCTCTCAGATCAGCTGCATGTGCTGCTCCAACCAAAGGAGCTCCAAGAGGCTGAAAGAATAAAGATAAATCAAAATCCCTCTGCAGCTTCTTATCAAAGCTCTGCTCTGTTTAGCAGCAGCAGGTGGATCGAGGCTTCATCCTGCAGCTCAGTCACAGCCTTTAAATGCTCATGTGTTCATCTACCAATCACAAAGATCTCATTTCAAATCCTGCACGATGCGTTCAATGTGTGTGCTCTTCAGTTTCAATCTCAATATTTGATGTTTTAAGAGTGTTTGATTGTAAAATCCTTTATCCGACGATCTGAAGTCATATTTACATGCAAATAACCGGCAGAGGTAAAGAGGCGATGGTAAAAGTCAATAATTAAACGTAATAGCTTTCTAATCATTAAATAACTGTAATAAAACATTAATGCACGTCATGACGGGTGATGGCTGAGCTCCGCGGCTCCACGGCTCAGTCTGCGTCTACAGCCACAGGGAGTTGGTTCTTAATGCAAATCCACCAACACTGGAATTTATAGGAGGAGCAGCGAGTTTCTGTCACAGCAGACGATCCATTATCCATTCATCCATTCACCCATTCATCCATTCATCCATTCATAACATTATCTATCTGCAGCCCGGCCCAGCTGAGCTGCACTGCAAAAACTCACAATCCTACCAAGAATATTTGTCTTATTTCTAGTCAAAATAAATCTCATTCTACTTAAAATAAGACTCATCATATTAAAAGAAGCTTGTTTTTAGACACTTTTTACTTCTTTCAAGCAGATTTTCACTTCAAATAAGTAGAAAAATCTGATAGTGGAGCAAGTTTTTCTTTCTTATTACAAGCACAAAAAACTTGCTTTAAGTAAAAACTTATTTTAAGAGGAAAGAGATTAGTCTTGACTAGAAATGAGACATTTTTACAAGAAATAAGACAAATATTCTTGGACAGATTTAAAGTTTTTACAGTGTGAGGGTGCTGCTGCTGCACTGACAAACTGTATTTGCATGAGAGAATGAAGTGACATAAAGATTCAACCATGAAATTAAGTCTTTTTCTTTTTAAATAATAATAATAATCTCTATCTGTGTCCAGTCCGTTCTCCAGCTCAGTAATAAAGCAGCTGTTGTATCTGCAGGTCACAGTGAATCAAGGCCACTGGGAGCCGGCGAGGTCCGAAGACCAGAGCTAATAAACCTAATGACTGATAATCCACTGATGCTAAGGTTCATGGTGACTCACTGGTCCACTGCTGCAAAGACTCTAATCTTTCCAAGAATATTTCTCTTATTTCTTGTCAAAATGTCTCATTTCTAGTCAAAACTAATCTCTTTCCACTTAAAATAAGACTCATCACCTAAAAATGAACTTGTTTTTAGATCATTTTCACTTGTTTCAAACTAATTTTCACTTGAAATAAGTAGAAAAATCTGCCAGTGAAAGCAAGTTTTTTGTGTTTGTAATAAGAAAGAAAAACTCCACTATCAGATTATTTTAAGTGAAAATCTGCTTGAAAGACAAAAAAGTGTCTAAAAACAAGCTGCTTTTTATGTCTTATTTTAAGTAGAATGAGATTTGTTTTTTGACTAGAAATAAGACAAATATTCTTGGTAAGATTGTTTTTGCAGTGCACACACCTTGTGCAGGACGTCGCTTTGTTCTGCTGCTGTTCAGCTCTCAGAAATAAGATGTTCTGCAGTTTTTTAGGTCACCCTTTAATTTACAGGACGTTAAGTAATTTACTTGTTTCTAGATCATTTTCACTTGTTTCAAACAAATTTTCACTTGAAATAAGTAGAAAAATCTGCCAGTGAAAGCAAGTTTTTTGTGTTTGTAATAAGAAAGAAAAACTTGCTCCACTATCAGATTTTTCTACTTATTTCAAGTGAAAATCTGCTTGAAAGAAGTAAAAAGTGTCTAAAAACAAGCTGCTTTTTATGTGATGAGTCTTATTCTAGATTTGTTTTGACTAGAAAGACAAAGATTCTTGGTAAGATAATTGAGTTTTTGCAGTGTGCGTTCTGTACATCCCATAATAACATCCAGTCCTCAATACCTTACTGACAGTGATTTATATACTGCTTATCATTTTCAACATCGTTAGAAACAGTCAGAGTTAGAGTTGCTGCAACTGGAGGAACTCATTATTCATTATGAAGACGAAGAGAAAGTGGGACCACACACACACCTGCTGCCTTATGTGTGTGTGTGTGTGTGTGTGTGTGTGTGTGTGTGTGTGTGTGTGTGAGTGTCTGATCTGAGGTCAGTGGGATTTGAGGCCGAAGAGGAGAAACTAGAGGTGCGATAAGGAAGTCCCACAGGTGACAGAGATAATGGAGCTGTAATGATCTGCATTCCTGACCAATGATGCGTTGAGGGGTGTGTGTGTGTGTGTGTGTGTGTGTGTGTGTGTGCGGTGGCCGTCGGCTCTACAGATCTGGATCTTCTTTATCTCCACCGACTGTCAGAGGAAACCTGAGTGTGTCTCTTTCTGCAGCTACAAACCCTGATGATGTGTCGCTGTCGCAGCTTTAATGAAGCGTTGAGGCTCCGCCCACTGTCGTCTCATTCATAAACCTGCTCTTTAAATACTAGACACAGCTTACGTAATCTAATTCAAAGTTCTACAAATAACCCATTATTCAAAAGTGAAGTTACACAACATTTTCCTGAAATTTCACCTGTATGTGATGAATGTGAGTCAACAGAAGCAGCTGATCTGTTGCACAAACTGCAATTGCAAGGCTACTGGGTTGACATTTTCAGTTTATTCTCAAACATATTTTAAGTAGGCTACACAGATATAACCTGAACAGTCGTAATGATGGCTTACAACCATAATCCAGAACAGATCTAATCATGGCGCGATAAATCATAGTTAGAGCATCTCGATCAGCCTCTGCTTCCCTTGGTGTAACATGGGGTGACCAACTGTCTTCGTAACAAAAAGACACACCAGAAAACATCCAGATACCTCCATGCTGCTCGTATGTAATGTCCCTCTGGTATTGAAGCCCCAAAATGCAAAATTGTCCCAGTTCGTCCAAATTTGACGAACCGGGAAGAGGAGCTTTGGGAAGCTTCCGCTACAAAACAAGCTTGAAATATAGACTTATTTAATTTTTTTCAGAACAATTTCTCATTTCGGGGCTTCAATACCAGAGGGACATTACATACGAGCAGCATGGAGGTATCTGGATGTTTTTTGGTGTGTCTTTTTGTTACGAAGAAAAGTGGTATCCATTTGCAACCGTCATATGGACATGCACTGCTACGCCGAGACCCCCTGTAACTCAGAGAAGCCACGGATCAATTTTGGGTGAACTATCCCTTTAACCCAGGTGAGGAAGGAGAGAGTTGGGTCAGATCATACGTCATCACCAGTCCTGCCTGTCAGAAAGAGAAAGCATCCCATCATGAGCCAGTGAGGTGTTAGCTGCTGCTGTGTGTGTGTGGGTTTTAAACTGTTGCATAAAGCTCATTTAACATTTAACATAATTAGAATCTGACACCGTGTCCAAGGGACAAGAGTTTTATCAGAACAGACCTGATACTGGGACTGTAAACCTGGTTCTGTGGACTACGGTACTGCTACGTTACGGTATCCCCCTTTAATGTTAATGACCTCTGCACCACACCCTGCTCTGATTATACAATCTGGACCAGAGCAGAGACAAAGACAGATGCAGTGATATCACCAGTAGGACTTTAAATACGTTATTAGAGCTCCATTAGCTTCAGTGCAGCGATCACCAACTCTCTGGGGCTCAGAGCTTCATTAAATACACACATAAACTCCCTTCAGTTTCCCTCTAAAGCAGGGGTGTCAAACATGTGGCCCGCGGGCCAAAACCGGCCCGCCAGAGGGTCCAATCCGGCCCGCGGGATGAATTTACCAGATTTTAAAATTACATAGAAGACAGAAGAGGCATTATGTTGTTGAAATTGCATGTATTTTTCTCAAGAAATTTCAGGTTGGTCATAATATGTTTTGTAATAGGATAGTTCTTTAATGTAAACATCTTAATAATGCGCTTCTTTGCACTAAAACAAAGAGAAAAGTTTAGAGTTCTTATCATTTATAGGATATTATGCTATTATTTTACCAGTCTGGCCCACTTGAGATCACATTGCACATAATTTGGCCCTTGAACTAAAATGAGTTTGACACCTCTGCTCTAAAGAGAATAAATACACCAATCTGTGCTGTTGTTATCAAGGATATATGACGATTGTTATGTTATCAAGACTTAATGCCAAGGTGGCGATAAAAGAAATAAAGCTGTGGTTGCAGATGAATCAAAGATAAAGATATCAGATTCAGGGCCAAGTTGTTGTTTTTGTTTTTTTACAGTGTACTTTAACAATGACTGTAACAATGTCAGGAGGCGTGGCCTGTCAGTCTGACCGAGGTCCAGCTTCTGGCCGTGGGTTTGTTGTAAAGACAGTATTGATAACATTGATAATAAAATATTGAAATCAGATCCATCTGATAAATCTGAATCTACAAATGTAGAAACTTCACATTTTTACTGACAGTTTTGATCCATTGGAGCAGCTGCACACATAACATTGGTGTTAAAGGATGCATTTGCCATACTGACTTGCATTGACTGGTTATTATTGGTTATTATTAAAGCAGAAGTAAGCGATCCGGTCGTTTTGGCTAATGCTGCGTTCCAGGCAGGCTTTTGAAACCGTAAATTACAGCTTCAAGTCACAACTTACGACTTAGTAGCGTTCCAGACAACCCACTCGTGTTTCTCCGACCTGTTTTACCTGTGAAAGTCACTATAACGGCCACTCGTAACTTCTGACCCGTGAAGTCGTACCAGATTGAACTGGTACCACTTCACAGGTCGGAAAAACACGAGTTACGAGTTGCCTTGAACGCACCATAACTTCCTGTCAGCAGATGGAGTTAGCAGCCCCCGCCCTCGTCATGGATCTATTGGTCCTCGTCCCTACGTCACCACATTCAGGCGCATCCCTTGGCTGCACACACAGAGAGGACTGCCCCTTGGTGGTTATATTGGGGTGCGCAGTGTAAATGCACTGTTAAAAATGTTTGAGTTAAAATAATGCAGTAAAATAGATTATTAGTTGATCACAGGGTAAGCCTTTGAATAAAAGTGTAAAATGTCAGTAAAATTGTGAACTATAAAAGGAACTGTTAAACTATGCACTGTATAAAACTTGTTAAAACATTTGATTTAGTCAAAAAAGTCTGAGATACAGATAATTAATGGGTTTACTAAATTGAATTGTCATTTCATTTAAAATCCATTTCATATTGTTTAAAGCTACTGGTAAAATCCTTTTCATTTTATTTGAAACCACTGCTAAAATCCTTTTCAGTTAAGAGAGTGGTTGAAGTTAAAAGCTAAAGTGGCGGAGGCGCCTATAGTCTTGTGTGTGTGATATTTAACAGTGCTATACTGGTACAGTCATTCTAATTTTGGATGTGTGTTTTTTTCTAAGGTTTTTCACCTGTGCCAAATGTGAAATAAAAGTCAAGAAGTTAAATGCACCGAGTGAAGTCCAGCGTCTGGTTTTAAAGAGTTTGGAGCCCTTCCCTTTCAAGTGTGGGAAAGCTTGCACCGACAAAACATACATACACTTGACAATGCCGTTCTCTCTCCTCATTGGATAAAGGTTGTAGGATACAAGGAAAGTTTTCTCCTGGGCTCAGAGCAGAGCAGAGTGACTGACAGACCCGTGTTTCAGACCAAACACTCTATAGAAGTGATTGCTGTCGGAAGATATAACTATTTAAGACTTAGATTAACACAAAAATATCGCTTACTTCTGCTTTAAAGCTATTCCCTGTGTCTCTGTGCGGCTGCAGCGTTTTATCTGTGGGATGTAACTCACAGGAAAACAAGTGTCCATGAAGGAAATGTACTATCTATCAGTTTATTGACCTGCTTTCTCATTGACAGAGGAATACGTGTTCATGTTAAAGGTTAACTTCCCTGCTATGTTCCAGGTCAACCTGACAGCTGCTTGTAATTGAAAGTTGTTGCAATCTCTCTCCTTGTGATGGAGCCGCTGCAGCGTCTGAACTGAAACCAGCTGCAGCCGGATCACAGACTACATCTGGTTGGAGCAATAGTATACAGACCCCTTAGCGCCACCTAATGGTTGGCTGTAAAATTGCAACTGCACAGTCTGGACCCGCACTATGGTTTTTTGACAGGACAAAATCCAAATAAAATTTGTCGGGTCCGGGCTACTTTTGGGCAAATTTAGGCAATTCTGAGCAACAAACAGGAGAATAGGAAGACCTTATAATGTTCAATTTGCACCAGTTGCGGATTGAACCCACAACCTCGGGAACCAAAGACCGTTGTCTATCACACTGAGCTAATTGACAAGTGGCAGTTCAACAGTGGCTTCACAAATTGAGTAAGCCATTCACTGTCGTGTAGGCAGATTTGAAACCACAGTAAAAAGAAAAATCAGTTTTTGACGTAATGATATATATTTGTTAAACATCTACTGTGACTCTAAGATGTTAGGAGCCTTCGCACATGGTCCAGTCCAAGCTATTTGGATTTTTAAATTTAGAAGCTTGCTGTGGTGCCACCATTAGGACAATTGTCTTGTGTTTCGTGTTGAGGACATCTGACATTTTGATCTGTCATCATCATCATCATCATCATCACCCTTGCTGGGTCTCGAACCCACAGCCTCTGACACCAAGAACCAACTCTTAACTCGCTGAGCTAATTGGCTGGTAGTGAGACCTGCTGTGTAGCTTCATTTATCCACTCAGGTGAGTCAGTGCCCGGGCAGCTGTTGTGATGAAATGGTCAAAATGTCAGAAATTCAGTCATCTAAACAAAAATCTGATAATACATAAATTGCATCTTGACAGCATGGAAATGTTGGTGATTTGTTTTTAATGATAAGTGTTTTGCTTCATAAGAGAAAATCCACTCTCACATTGACTGCAGTTGTTCCCATGAGAGCAGAATTCAAAATGTTCTAGAAAATTCAGTTTTTGAATTAAAATTCTGATATTTGCTAAACTTCATCAACCATGATTTTTTTCAGGAAGTTTGAAAATGTATTTATCAAGAATTTGATGGTATATATTTACAGTAGTGTTTACAGTCAAACGTTTTCATGCACTGTAGGCTCAATTTTTGATTAATCAAAAATCTGAGAAACAAGTTTTGTGGAGGACAGTCTGGAGATGCTCTGTAGCAAGTTTGGTGTCAATTGACCCTTTGTCAAGGCCCCGCCCCCCACGGTTACTGTTGCTAGGTTGGACAAACAATGGTCACGGAAGGGTTAACTCCCATTGGAAACCATTGAAAATTAGGCAGATTTAAATTGCTTGTAAGGAAAATTTGAATTAACTTATAGATCAGAAAAATAGTGTCCATGATAGAGGACAGACGTGGCTCAATAGCGATTGAACGGGCATTACCTGACTTTTCCGAAAAATGGGGAAAAACTATTGTTTTGGTCACTCACTAGTAGCTAACGACGCTAGCTAACGTTAGCTACTAGCTAACGCTTAATCTCCGCCGATCTCCCGTTTTTCCTTGTAAAACTTCACAAAGTTCAAAAGACATTAGTAGCGGTAATGTTACGTTTGCTAGATAACTTTGAAGGTATTAGATCTTCTCTGTCTATGAACATGACCAGAGAGTGGACTGGAGGATGAATGAGCTTCAATAGCACTTCAGTACAGAAAAACAGGCTCACTTCTCATGAGGACTGCACAACAACAAACAAACAAAACTTTGCAGTTAACCCCTGACCTATGCCTAGAGCTCCCCCTAGTGGACCACCCCCAAACCCTATTATTAAGCTAAACTAAATACATAACAGAAGTAGTATACAGTAGCCTACATAGGCTAAGTATGTTTATTGATGTCTTGTGTTTGGGGAATGGGATAAAAATGACTCCAATACGTTCCAGATATTGTGAGTTGCTACTGCAGGAACCCCAGGCACATTTTAACCATATTGAAAAATTATAAAGTAGTTTTTGCCGAAAAACTTGCTGTCTACCTATCTCGTTTCATAGGGTTTCATTCCAGGGTTGTCCAACCTTAGAATGTTGCGCAACACGTGACATGGGGAGAAGCGCTCTGATTGGTGGAACAGCAGACCAATCAGAAGGCCAACAAAGGGTCAATTGAGCAAAAATTGTGGGAGGAGATACATTTTAAAAGTTTTACAGTTATTGAAAAAAACAGAGTGATGGACTTCATAATTTGTAATAAGTTTAAGTGGACAAAAGTTTCAGCAGTATTGAGGCTACATTGTGGTGAAGTTTCAACACTGTAGCATCTACCGTTGGTTTGGTAGGAATTTTTAAAGTTTTTAAATTTAAGGGTCATTCTTCAACTACGGGCAAATTTGGTCTTGAAAATATATATATACCGTATATATATATATATATATATTGAGACATTTTTTCAGATGTTTTACTTCTCAGTTATGTATAGAAACACATTCTGATAGCTGTTGTGATAAAATTATTTAGATAATATAAGATTTTTGACATTTTAGTCTAACATTAAGTGGAAAGCGTCATTTCCATCACACCACAAAAAAGTTGTTTTTCCAAACAAAATTATGAAAATAACACATTTTTCAGAGCATTTATTGAAATTTCAGCTGCATAATTTCCAAAACTGCAAAATATTATTAGTTTGACTGTTAATTTTTATGAATTTTATGTGAAAATGTGTAATGTGATGGAAATGACAATGTGTGGTGGAAAGGACTTCACGTGTTGGAAATGACATTTGACATACAAATTGCTGAGTCACCTCCAAAAAAAGTGATGGAAATGACTGTTGTGGAAATGACATTCTGTCACATTTTTAAAAAAATCTCATGCTATGTTGGCATGATGATCTCAGCTTTAAAGCTATCAATAAATGTACACAAAATACACAATATCAAATTATTTTTTACATTATTTGTACATTCAAAGGAAATATGAGCTGTTTGGAAATGACGACCAATAAACATACTCTTTGTTTTCAAAACATTAAACCTTGATTTTCTCTACTTTCAGTTCCTTCCAGGGAGCCAACTCTGCTCTCCAGCATGTGCTCTCCTAACAAAGACTGTTGGAGTAATTAGAACTATACTTGACCTTTAAAAAACATCCCTAAAGTTACATTTTGTGGCGTGTGGTGGAAATGACTGAGACCTCAAGGGACAGGTGTTCTTTTTATCAAAAAAGAAAACACTAATATATCTTACAATACATGATACATTTCATTAAAATAGGGATTTATGTACCACTTGTCTATAAAGTTACTATTAGATCACAATTAAATTCAACATTAAGAGGGATTGAATGTCACAAATCTGGGCCAGGGACAATGGGAATATAGTTAAAACAATACATATAAACCTATGATTTATATAGTAAAATTAATAAGTTATCTATAATTAATTTTTTCAAAGTTCCTCTTGATGTCATGTAAGTGTGCCAAAAATAAAAAACAAGAAATGTGTTTCAGTTTTTGTTATATCTGCCAGGGACACAAATTTGCCTGTAGTTGAAGAATGACCCTTAAACGCTTATTGGGGGGGGGGGGGGGGGGGGGGGGGGGGGGACATGTCCTTGGAGTTGAGTGCATCTGGCATGGGGTTGGATGTTTCTGTAAAGTTTGGTGAGTTTTCGCCCATGGGAAGTATGACTTCCTTGGAAGAAGAAAGAAAGAAAGAAGAAGAAGAATTCCTCGGAATACAATAGTGTCCTGGCAGCTGCGCTGCCCGGACCCTAAAAACGGGATCTAATTGTTTGTGAAGCTTGGAACACTTTTAAACTTTTTTTAATACCTAGCCTAATGAAATAAATGTTCTATTGCATATTGGTTTTGTTGCTAATGGATACAGATATGACATATACGAAATATGGACAATATGGACGGCAGTAGGAACGTGAGTATCGAACGTGAATCACATTGTTCGTTTAATGTCATGTTGAAACTGTAAACTATCTGACAGTGTGGGCCAATTACATTTTATATTTTATGAACACGTTGGCCCACACACACTTAGCCTATTATTGAAAGTTTATAACTGTTGAATTTCTTGAATTCTTGAATATCTTGGCATTTACTGTATGTATGTATGTTTTATTTGTAAATAAATATGCCATTGGGCTAACAGTAAATTCTCAAACTGTTGATTAAATAAACACTCATGTATCTCTTATTGATTAGTGAAAACACTCTGCGGCCAGAGGGAGAATTAAAACAGACTATTGATTCTATTGATGTGTCTGTTTGAGCTGTTTTATTTTATTATTATTTTAGTTTTAAAGACATCTCCTTCATTTCCTGTCTTACATTATTGGACCAACTGATTAATCCAGGTGTGTCTGACCATTGCTGTGAGGTCAGACACACCTGGATTAATCAGTTGGTCCAATAATGTAAGACAGGAAATGAAGGAGCTGTCTTGTTTCAGGAAGTAGTGGAGCTGTGCATAGAGCCCAGTGTGTCTGAAATAAAGTGTATCATCATCATCATCATCATCAGCTCTGTGTTCAGTCCCATAGACATACTATAGTACAGTCACACCTGAGTCGCTGCTGACACCTGCAGGTGCAGCGCCGCATGTGACGTCACACGCTCAGCTGTTAGCCTCCTGCAGAGTTAGCAGTTAGCACTTAGCCGTTAGCAGCAGTTAGCAGAGTTAGCAGGTCCAGTATGCTGCTCAGCCCGCTGGCTCGGCCGCTGTGCTGCTCCGCCCTGGCCGCGCTGAGGCTGAGCTGCTCGGACAGAACTGGAGCTCTGGACCAGAGAAGAACCTTCAGAAGAACCGTCCAGATTCAGAACAAAGGTAAGAGACCAGACAGACAACCTGAAAACACCACAGCTGCTTGTTGACATCTGAGTTTAGCCTCACGCTGCGTTAGAGACATGCCACATGCCAAAATTATATGCATAAAATGCTCCTTTTTCATTATGATTGTTGTCTCTAAATTGTTGTTGTGCCCTCTGTAACGCCTCGAACGCGTTAAAGTCATGGATGTATTATATTATCATGGTTAAAGTCGGAAATCTGAGTTCTAACTGGGAGATTCAGAGTTCCGAGTTTTCTCGAACGCAGCATTAGCCGTGGGCTAGGCTAGGCTAGGCTAGGCTAAGGGTAGCGTTCAGTAACGTTTACCGGCCGCTGTGACGATGTCTGTGGGGAAACGACTGCACCTCTGCGTCCGATTTATTCTATATTGTGTAAATTGAAATGAAGAGAGACTTTAACGTCCTTTAAAAATGATTTTCTAACGTTATGTGATCAGGCGGAAGCTACTGTTTACATCGGCAACTCTCGCGAGATCTTAGTGACAGCCGAGTCCCCCTGAGTAGTGCCGAACCGGTTGCCATAGTTTCAGCGCATACTAACTGACTTTTCTCCTGCTTGACAGTTTATTCAGCTGAACACTGCTCTGTAAATTACTTTAATAATGTTAATGTAGCGGTTAGCTTAGCTATTAGCCACGTAGGCTCAGCTAAGTACCAGAAATAAACAACTACAGTACAGGCGGCCCCTTTGTGATAACGTATGATTAGAGGAGGGAGTGGAATACGTCAACGCGGCCGCCATCTTGGTACGGGGTAAGCCGTGTCTACTTACTGCACTAGTCAACAGAGGCAGAGGTCTATCAACCATTAAAATCACCATAACTCACTGAATATTCAACCGATTTTCAAGCCGTTTGGTTTATTATAAATGTCAGATGATACGACAACAAAAAATGTATTTTTTTTTTTTTGAAAAATGTGTACAATTTTTTTTATGTATTAAACATACACTTACATAATCAGACACACACCCACATGCATAAATACACTGACATTTGTTCTACAAGGGTCTGACTGCTTGTCAGACGTATATTATGCATTATGTCTATGGTCAGAAACCCCGACCCAAGATGGCGGCGCTATTGACGTACGCTGAGAAGCAGAAGGCGGCATCTAAATCTGTGAGAGGAGGGGCTAACCGAGCGCGGGAACTTCAGTTCTTTTAAATACAGAGGCGCGAATAGTCCGCGGCAAAACAGGATAATCTCTGGTCCAGACTTGCTGCTAAGAAACTCGTCGCTTCTTTCTCCCTTCAGACTCTTTTTTACCTTCCTCTCCCTCCGTGTTTTAACTGTACCATGCCTGTCCTAGAGGTGACCGACGCCGCCGCGGTGTCTCCGTCCAAGAGGCAGCGGCTGCAGCAGGTCCAAGCCCCGGAGGAGACGCCTGTTCTCCGGTTCGCTAAGCTGTCTGAGCACGCTACTGCTCCGACCAGGGGCTCGTCCAGAGCTGCAGGATACGACCTGTACAGGTGGGGCTTCTCCTCTCTTTTTTTGTTTTAACTTTTTATTTATATTGTGCATTTAATTCATATATATATGATTAATAAAGGAACGAAAGATAAAATGCAAAACTGCAACCGATATAAGGTGTTACAGTCCTGTCTTCTAACGTTACACTTCCTCATTGGGAGACACTACAGGTGAATAGGGTAAAAAATTTAGCAGATATCACCATGAAACTTCCCAAGTTTATTACTCACATTAAGACAAATATTTTTTATATTACAAGTTTTGTCAAATTTTATGTTTAAATATGTAAATGAGTCAATATCTGATGAAATATGCACTAATAGATATAAGGTGTTACAGTCCTGCTTCTACACCTCATAAGGGGAGACACTACAGGTGAATAGGGTAAAAATTTTAACTAACACATATCATGAACCTTCCCAAATTTATCACTCACATGAAGACAAATATTTTTTGTATTACAAGTTTTGTCAAATTTTATGTCTAAATATGTAAATGAGTCAATATCTAATGAAATATGCGCTAATTTGCATATATTTCCAGAACAGAAATCTGAACAATGGATAAAGCTGCTTTGTTTTATTTTGTTGACATATTAGAGTCTTTAGTTTTTACAGAGGAGGATTGTGGATATCTCTTTTTATCACTCTGTAAATGAGAAAATACTGTCACCAGCCCTAAAACATCTAAGGTCTCCATGTTTTTAGTAATAAAATGTTGTATAAATGAGGCTGTGAATGATATATCAACAATCCCCTCTGTAAAAACCTTCAGAATATAGAAAGGGATCAAAGTGGAAAGTTTGGTGTCTGGAAGTGCTGCTGAAGTGGAGATTTCTAGCTCAAAATTGATCAGTGCATGAAAAAACAGTGTTTTTGCCTGTAGTGTCTCACCTTAATGACCTAGATTAATATTAGGGTCAATGATGGGATGCAACCCAATGTCAAGTGGTGTAACCAGTATTTTTTCAAGAAAGAATCTGACTATATACAGGAAAACATTTTTAGACTCAAATGTGGAATAAATGTAATTCATTTTTGCAATGTTTCTTGACAGTTTCTACATAATTTGTCACATTATTTGAGCAGGACATAAACCTAAAACATCGCTTTCCTTCCAGTGTTGTCAAATACATTAGAAATACAGAAAAAATCTACTTCAATTTAAAGTTTGGTGAAGAAAACCTTTTTTTCCAATAGTAGACCTACACTTAAATCCACTGTCGGTGGATAAAATATTTAATACTTTTCATTCTTTTGTGGTTACACCATTTGATATTTTCAGGGCTTTCTTACTAATGTTAAAGGTTCAAATGTCATAAAACCAACATGAATTCAAAATGTACATTTTAACAAATCTGATGCATGCTTTTCAAAGATATTTCTCTATTTCTTATCTTGCCAACAGTGCGTATGACTACTCCATCGCGCCCATGGACAAGGCCGTGGTGAAGACCGACATCCAGATCGCGGTTCCTCACGGCTGCTACGGGAGAGTGGGTGAGTGATGATGAACACTCTTTACTTCCTCCTCCTCTGTTTCTTTGTTTGTTGTTAATAAAGTTGTTTAATGTTTTTATCTGACTGGTTTCTGTTTCTCCTCCTCAGCTCCTAGATCTGGACTGGCAGCTAAAAACTTCATCGATGTTGGAGGTGAGTGACTTATTATTATTAGTTTATTTTACTACCAGGAAATGAAAGTGTAAAGTGCATGAACAGTTTCAACTCTTCATCTTCATCATCGTTTCCTCTTCCTGTCGTCCATCTTGTCTCCTCAGCCGGAGTGGTGGATGAAGACTACAGAGGAAACGTGGGAGTTGTGCTGTTCAACTTCGGCAAAGAAACGTTTGATGGTGAGTTGAGTGAATGATCATCTGCAGTAACAGACACTAAAACCGTTAAAGACCGACATTATTCTACACTTCAACTCATCAGTGGCCTCAAGTTTCACCTTGATCCGTGCACACACAGGTGTAATCAAATCCTGCCAATAAAACCCCCTAAAATAATCATATAATTGCAGAGAATAAAACTATCTACTAGATTAAATTTCATTTGCAAGCAGCCAGAAGTAATATTTTTAATGTGAAGCTGGTTGATAGTTTGCTAGAGGCCGGAGGAGGAGGAACGACACAGAATAAATGTGCTGGTAGGATTTAGATCTGATCTGAGAACTGAATTAAATTAGGTCTTTACATGTTATTAATGACAAGGTGTGTTATGTTCATAAAGCCTCTGCAGGCTAACTGTTAGCCTGTCATAGCCTTTAGCTGCATAAATCACAACTTTTCATTAGTTTCTCTGTCTGGTAAGAAACAGCTACATGAATGATAAATTGATTAATAAGCAACAATCCTGTTAGAATAAACGTGTTAACTGATTAACAACAAAATAAAATGCACGACTGAAACATCTTTTCCTACTGTAACACATGGGAACAGCAAAATAAAGAGGTAAATTAACTTTGTCCTTTAGTCAAAGGTAATGATTTTGCACTCTTAATCTGCACTGGGACACATGCTGACTTTTCTTTTTGCTTTAAAAAAATCCACATCCAAAACCACATGTGTCAAATTTTTTTGGAAAGTTACAGTATTTAGGAATCTTTAGGATTAATTAATTAATTGTGGCGTTTAATACCACGATTCATTGTGAAAACAAGTAATTGTGACATCCCTAGTTCCACATGTTTCATTTTTTACCACCAGGGGGCGTCGGTGTTTCACTGAGTCTCTGAGACCTGAGGTCGACTCAGCTGGTTGTTTCAGCTCACCATCACTCTGCTTCAGAGTTTTCTGTTTGTTTTCATTTAGATGAACGATGAGTTAATTACTTTGAAATAATATACAGCTACTCCATAATGTTGTTAATAAACCAGCTTCTCTACATGTTGCTATGGCAGCCATTGATCCCAGTGTCTATTGAACTCCAACACCAGCACCTCACTCTACTGAGCTGCTCACCTGAACCTAATCAGATTTAATGAGAAAGAAAGATTATAAATAAATAAAAAAAACACTGCTGCGATTAAAAATTGGGATTATTCCACCAATTTTTAATTCTAAACTCTTCTACGTTTAAAAAAGTAGTGTTGTGTTGTTTTAAAATGAATATGAACTTGTTTTCTTTGGTCTGAAAACACCAGAATATTTTTGTTATTTTGACCTGTTGCCATTTTCTGCAAATAAATAAATAAATGCTCTAAATGACAATATTTTTATTTCCAATTTGGGAGAAATGTTGTCAGTAGGTTATAGAATGAAACTAAAGTTCATTTTACTCAAACACACAGCTATGAAGAGTAAAACCAGAGGAACTGATCATTTTGAAGTGGTCTCTTCATTTTTTCCAGAGATCAGCAATTTAACATCTTCACAAAACACAAAGGAGGAATCCCGTTGGTCGTATTTACCTGAGTACTGTGGAGTCTGATTAAGTGTAAATTATCTCAGGTGTTGAGGCGGGTGAACTCACATCAGACGCTCCTGTCGATAACAACGGTTTATTAAAGGTTTTTATCGTCCCAGATGAACGAGTCGACTCCAGAGAGCTGAACACGTCCTGAGTCTGTTGCTGCAGATGTTTCACTCCTTCGTTTCTCTCTTTTTCTCCGTCTCTCCAGTGAAGAAGGGCGACCGGATCGCTCAGCTGGTGTGTGAGAGGATCTGTTACCCCGACCTGGTGGAGCAGGAGGTGAGAGACCTATGGTAACCACGGTGACGTCACCGTGATGTCACGGTGATGATGTCACATTTGGCCCCATTCACATGGAGCGCCTGAAAACGCATGCAAAACGCCAGCTGGGGCGTTTTGCATGCGTTTTTCAAAGCGCTTCTGAGCTCGCGTCTATGGTCGCGTCTGCCGTTACTAAGCAACCAAAAGAACCTGTCACATTTTTACATTTAGTGGTGACGCTTCTGTCATTTAACCAGGAAACACAGAGCTGATCAGATTTCAAGCACCGTGAATCACTGCTCGATCTGTCTGTCAGTCTGAACGGAGGACTCACGGCCGTGTGGAGAGGAGGGAGGCAGACGAGACGTGAACTCACCACCTTGTGTGTAATAAAAGTTAAAAATGCGGTTAAATGTGCTGGTATCACACTGCTGCTACGGCCGCTATGGAGTGGGAGGGGGAGAGGGAGCTGCTGAAAGAAGAAGCACTGAGAGCCGGGCTGCTTGTTGCTGCTGGTGAAGCAGGTCCGTGCAGCTGATTCTGATCTAGGGATGCTGCACATTTTGAATTTTTTTTCTGACCGATAACCAACACTCGTTAAACGATTATTAACCGTTAACCGACAAGATTAAGATGCTTGCGGTGCACGGCAAAAAAAAAAAAAAAAATTATCACTCCAATTTTTTTTTTTTTTTGGCCGTTAAATACACATGTGCGCTGCGACAGAGCAGCGCCACATCCACTGAGCTCTGTCTCAGCTGATCGTTGCTCATATGGAGGTTAGATCGTCCAATGTAGAACTGTTTTTAAAGTGCAGCCAAACAGGCTGAAGGAGCAGCAGAGCTCCTCTGACAGCTGCTCTGTGGAGCTGCAGGTGAACAGGCTGGAGAGCAGCCACGTCCTCTTTTTTTATTTTTTCTCTCAGCGCCGTAGTTACAGGTGATTCACATCTATGTCCGTGTAGCTACATTTATTGTCTGACCTTCCTTCATGGGGGCTGCACATACTGTCAGCAAAGATATTCAATAAATGGAAAGATACTCCATGAGCGGCTGCTCCAATGATATGAAATGGTTTACACTTCCTGTCTCTCTAAGTGGGCGTGGCCAACCGTCACCCCATCTCGTCTGTGTGGATTTATACAATTTTTAGGTAGATGAAAGTGAGATATTTATATTTTCTTATGATAACATTAAATATTTACACTACTAACAGTAATATTTAGCATGCCAAAAATAATTTAAATCATTTTCACGGGAGTTCGCGGCCGTTTGTTTGACGTTGCCTAGGAGATCGGTGCCAAATCTGGCGAGAGTGTGTCGTAGAGACAGAGACAGGTCTGGAACAAAGTGGATTTTCTCCGGATCTCTCCGTCTGAAAATTACCATTTTGGTGTCAAACTGTTCAGAAGAGATGTGGCTTGTGGAAAATGAGGCCAACATTTACTTCAGTGACTGTGGGGAGAAAGGACAGACCATAATCTGTGTTCACGTTCAATTGTCCCATTGGAGTCAATACACTCTATGCTGCCTCTGGTCTCCCTAAAGGGGCGTGGCCAAGCAGAAGCCTAGTGACATCATACAGGAAGCTGACTCGTCATGGAAGGTCTTGGTTTATAAACCGTCTTTGCTGTCAGTCCTCCTGTGGAACTTTTTGCTGTGAAATATGACTGAAGGCAGTGAACTCTGCACGTGTCGACACGCCCCGATGAGTTGACGACATAAGGACCTAATAATAATAAAAAATAACCGATAGTATTAATCGGTCAAAGTTCTTGTTATCGGCTAATGGTTAAACGGTTAATCATGTGCATCCCTATTCTGATCACATGACAAGCGGTGCGCGTGCGGCATTCGAAAAAAGTTGAGATATTTTCATCTCGGTGCGCCTCGGGACGCGCACGGGAAAAAAAGGCGCGTCGGCGTCGCTTTGGATTTTGCGCACGGTTACATTGAAAACAATGGAAACGCGCGCGCAAAAAGACGCTCCATGTGAATGGGCCCTTAAACCTGGTAACCACGGTAACCACGGTGATGATGTCACAGTTAACCTGAACCTCCTCCTCTGTCCCGTTGTGTTTCAGACTCTGGACGAGACGGAGCGCGGCGCCGGGGGCTTCGGATCGACCGGACGCAACTAGAATAAAACTGTAAATGTTGTTATGTTACATAAATTAGGTGCTAATGATAATAAAATATTGTTTTGTACGTTGGAGTCTGGGTTTTTATTTATTATTTACAGGAAGAGACTCCAAGAGAACATGTTTAGAGCTCTGGGCCAAGTTCTTCAAAAGGTTTAAACTTTATCAAAATGATCTGGAAATTGGAAAGTCCCTTATTTTCCCCTCCAGGATCATGGAATCCATCTGGACTTTTACCACAGTTGTTCAGAGGTTTAAATCTGATCGGATTTTGGAAAATAGATTGGATCAAATCTAGAAAATGTTTTTTTTTTTTTTTCCTAAACTAAAACCAGTGATCCAGTTTTAGTTTTCATCTGGATCAAACCCTCAGTTTGTGTTGTTCAGAACTCTATCCCAGCAGTTTGGAGGATTCAGGAACTAATTGGGATTTAGATTAAAAATAAAGAACATTTATCAGACATTTACTGATTGATTTATATTTTGCACCTGGTTTTTAAACTGTTACAGTGAACAATTAAATAACAAATTATAACATTTATCAATGATCAAATAACTTTTGATCATTAAAAAAATTAAGAACCCTAAATGTTTTTCCTAACGACTGGACATTTAAATGAAATCTGAAATTCTAATTTTGAATTTGGAAACACTTACATAATGTATTTGACTAATGTATATTTGCTTTTTCGTTAATTTGATTAGGTCTGATTGTTGAAAAGACACTGAAGAAACAAAAACCAGCTCCTAAAACAACAGAAACCAGCTCTGAGTGTCTCATGCTGCTGCTCTACCTGTTGTCTACAGACCTTCAGCCTTCAGTCTGACACACAGTCACATATAAAACACTCAGGATCTAGATCTGATAATCTAGAAAAGTTTGTATCTGGAAAATTGGATTAAACTTCATTAAATGTTAAGTAGTTGGGGGAAAGAACACATTTAGGGTTTTTAATTTGTTGAGTTTTCCTGATCCTCCTCAAAAGTTCTGAACAACACAAACTGAGGGAGATTAAAATTAAGACTCGATCACGTGATCTGATCCGATTTCAGAATCTGTTTTCGATCCATTAACCAGAACCTGATCAGAATTAAACCTTTTGAACTGTTGTTCAAAGCAAAATTGGATTAAACTTAATTTAAATGTCCAGTAGTTGGGGGAAAAACACATTTAGGGTTCTTAATTTGTTGAATGATCAAAAGTTAATGTCATTTATAACTATAATGGTTTAAAAATCAGGTGCAAACTATTATATATAAAATAAATGTGATAAATGTTGGTTATTTGACCAGTTTTAATTGAATTTAAATCCCATTTAGATGTTCTGGACCAAAGTTTTCCTGATTCTACTAAAAAGTTCTGAACACAAACTGAGGGTTTGATCCAGATTTAAAACTAAAACTGGATCACGTGGTCTTGTAGGATTTTAGGAATCCGTTTTCAAGATTTGATCTGATCCATGATCCAGAACCTGATGAGAATTGAACCTTCTGTACGACTGAAGAGCTGATGATGATGTTGTTGTAGTTGTAGTTGTAGTATTTTGCTCCTCCACTGGGCGGCGCTGCAGGACCAGAGAGAAGCTGTGAACACACGGAGCTCCACAACTACTTCCTCTGGTGAAACAGGAAACTCTGACGGCAGCTGAAACACTCACAGCTCATGTTGTCCTGCTGTTGTCCTGCTGTTGTCCTGCTGCAGCTCAGCTCAGCTCAGCAGAGATAAATATACTGTATACTCTATATATATAATATATACTCTATATATAAAAGGCAGTGGTGTAGTCTATGTGATACTCAGGTTTACTCAGTATACTCACTGAAAATACATAAATACTTCAGTATACCCAGTACAACTAAACTATCTAACTAAAGTAAATGTCAGTGGTTCTCAAAGTGGGAGGGTTGACAGGGTTCAACTTTTTTCTGGAAATATTTACCACTTTTTCCTAGAATTTTTTCACTTTTTAAATAATTTTTTGAACACTTTTCCTGGATTTGTTTTTTGAAAAATGTTACCAGTTTCTACTCAATTTTTCTGTTTTTACTATATTTTAAGAAATTTTACCCCTTTTTGTATTATTGTTTGTCCCCCATTTTTTTGAGAAATTTTACCAAATTTTTCTATAATATTTAGAAAATTTTTACCACTTTTCCAGTTTCTTCTCATTTATAAAATATACTATATACAATATACTACTATTTTTACTTTCACCACTTTTCAAAAAAAATTATTGTTTAACTCTTTTTTTTGTTTTTGAAATTATACCACTTTTTCTAGAATTTCTTTGAGAATTTTTTTTTACCAGTTTCTTCTAAAAATTGTTAGACTTTTTATTTTTTTTAGAAATTTTACCACTTTTTTCTAAAAATTTTAAACTTTTTTGTTTATCTTTTGTGAGAATCTTTACTTTTGACTTTTTTTCTAGAAATGTTTCAACTTTTTTGGGAGAAATTGTACCACTTTTTTTCCCAGAAGTTTCTCTATAATCTTTTCAAAAATGTACGCCTAATTTAAACGTACATTGATAGTTTGTGTATTTCTGGTGTGTTGTCCAATGGGGGTCCGTGGTCTAGTTTGTGTCAGTTTTGGGTCCTTGATATAAAACAGTTAGAGAAGAAGCGTCTATGTGATACAAGTATGAACATTTTACCCACATAAAAAGCAGTTTACCCACTAACTACAACACATTAAGACTACATTACACCACTGATAAAAGGTGAAAAGCACAGCAGTGGATACATTTACACCAAAAATATGTATTTATTGTGAATTTACATCTAAACCCTCACTGATGTGAACAGAGAACACAGACTGGTGTCAGGCTGGTCCGTGGCTGCAGCACTGATTGTACTGGTGAGAGAATGTGTGGCCACGAAGACCTCAGTGCATAATCATGAAGGCCCAGGTTTGGCATCATCAAATGTGTGTGTGTTCGTCGTGTTTTTGTGTGTGTGCGATGCATGTGTCTGTGTGTATTTGTGCATGTATACACAGTTTACAAAGGAAGTAGTTGGTCATTATAAGCACCATTACAAACCCCTCTATTCCAGGGGCTTCCTCTAGTTTACAAATGCTTCATAGATTAAAAAGTGGCATTGATTATTACAGTATAAACACAATTTACATGTAAGTATAGAGGAGAGCAGACAGGCTATGAAGCTTAGCTGTTACTGTTACGGATGCAAAGACATGAACCTTCAGAATGGCCGATGATGGGATGTATCTTGGTGACTACTGAGTTGTGTTTAGTAGTAGTACAGTGCATTCAGAAGTCTATGTGTGGTTGTGTTGCTAGCACCAGTAAATATGAATTATTCTAGTCAGTAGGAAAAGATGGAAAAGCATAGTTTAAATATGCAGTAGGAGTCATTCAAGCTCAGACATGGCTACATCTCAACAGTCCACAGCGGCGTCCTTCTCCTCTCCTAACTGTGCCTCAGGATTAAAGGGAGAGTTCAACATTTATGTCAATTTGGCCCATTGCCATAATCCCTATAGTCATAGCAGTAGGTTTGTCGGTGCAAGCCGTGAGCTGCTCAGAGCTACGCTACAGAGGAGGCTCATTATGGGATTTCTTGGTTTCCCTCATCAAACTCATCAAATACACAATCCAACAACTCCACAACGCTCTGGTGGACAAGTTGTGAGCTGCACATTCACCACGCTATGAGATAATAACACAACGTTACCACACAGAGTTGTTTTAGAGGGAAATACAGAGACTGTTGATGAAAAACTGTCCCTGAAGGCAACGTGCATCAGTGGTTTTACATGAATTTCCCTCTAAAACAACTCTGTGTGGTAACGTTCATGTATTCTGTTCTGTCTGTTTTTAAATCCCGCCTTGGCTTTCAACACCCAGTAGGAAGTTGACTTCATTTATTTTATTTTAATGATTTTATTTATTTGATTTTACTGAATTTGATCTTGTATCTCTTTTATCTCACTGATTTTAATTTTGTTTTATCGTATTTTATTTTATCTTATTGTGTCCATTCTTTTATTGTGCTTCTGTTGTGTTACTTATTGTATTTTTATCTTGCTGTGCAGCACTTTGGAAACCTTGTGCTTGCGAGTTGTTGGATTGTGTATTTGATGAGTTTGATGATGAGGGAAACCAAGAAATCCCATAATGAGCCTCCGTAGCGTAGCTCTGAGCAGCTCACGGCTCTGCTCCGCCGTTCAAAAAAAAACTTGCACCGACAATTAAAGGTAACGAACCTACTGCTATGACTATAGGGATTATGGTGATGGGCCAGTTTGCCAACATGTTGAACTATCCCTTTAACGTGTATGGGATGGAGGAAGAGGAGGAGGAGGAGGAGGAGGCGTTATCTCCACGTCGGTCGTTGAAGGGGGGAGGACAAGGAGCCGGTCTCAGACTGTCGGGACGGGACCTGAGCTGAGCTGAAACTCTCGTCCCTCGCAGCTCTCTGCAGTCACAGCCCTGATTCCACATATCATTAGAAAAACATCAGTTTAAACCCCCCCAACCCCCCCACTCCCACTCCCACTCCCACTCCCCCCCACACGCTCACAGTGCTTCACACGGCCCACGCTGAACTCTCTCATCCTGCCTCATCCAGCTGCTCCTCTCCACCACCAACACACACACTGGATAGAACCAATCTACTTCCTGGTAGAAAACCAGCATGAGAACAATAGTGACAGACGAGAGTTTCACTATATTTATCTACTTTTTCATGTCACTATATCACCGTTTAGACTAATCTGATGTTTGTAAAGTTTATAAAACCAATGACTGGACAAACATTACTATTTCTGTGTGCACATTTTTGTAATTAGTCATAGTTATCATAGATTAGCCGGGCTAACGGTTAGCTACCTGTTGAACTTTAATAACTCAGTGACTCAATAAACGCTCCATGAAAAAATATTTTCTCCAGCGGATATCTGAGTTCCAACATGACTGAGCTAACTGGAGTAGTTTCATGTCGTGTCCCACAACGGGAGGGTTTTAACAGCTGACGTCCTGCTGTTAGCTTAGCTACCGCTGTTAGCTTAGCTACCGCCGTTAGCTTAGCTACCGCCGTTAGCTGTCCCTGCTTTCTAGACACCGTGATTCCCCCAAACTGAATAAATACAACACATAGCAACACAAAACACAGAAATAGTAGTGTTTCTTCAATCATTTCAGATTTGTCTAAACAGTGATACAGTGCGTTCACACCGGGCGCGAGTAAAATATTCGCCTCGCTCTACTCGCTCGAGTTTGCCCGCTGGAATATTTGTTTTTACTCGCGGCATTCGCGCGAATATTTTGGGCGAATTTCGTGCTTTCGCTTCATTCGCGTCATTCGCGCCGCCGGCACAAATTCGCATCCATTTGCGTCTGTACATTGACTTTGTATGTAATCTTATTGCGCGAAAAATTCGCCTCGCGCCCGGTGTGAACACGCTGATAGTGGCGTGAAAAACATGATATATAGCTAAACTCTCGTTCGTTTACTACTGTTCTCATTCAAATTAGGTGCTGGTTTTCTACCCAGAAGGTGATTCGGTCTATTGTTATGATATGTAGAATCATCTTTGGCAAACTAATGACACCCCCCCTCCCCCCCTTCCCCACCCCCCTCCCTCTAAGTCTCTTTGGTGGCGAGCTCTTCTCCTCCTCCTCCTCCGTGGAGCCAGGAGGCGTTGCTACCGGCAACACGTTTCCCGCCTCAGTCTTGTGACGGTTAATGCAGGACGATCTGCACCCTCATCTTCAGTACGTCCCCCAGCTGTCCCGTGAGGTAGTCTTTATCGTGCCGGTCCTCCAGCGCCGCTAGCTCCTTCTTCCTGTAGAGCGTCAGGCTGCTGATGTGCAGCTCGTACGCCCCGGGCGGCGGCGGCGATGATGACTTCTTCTTGCTACCGCTACCACTAGCGCTACCGGCCAGGTGCAGGTAGCTGACGCCGTCGCGCTGGTTGATCTTGAAGTAGCCGTCCTCGTTGCCGTAGTCGATGCTGTAGCGCACGTGGTCGCTGAGCGTGGACAGCGCCGGCGTGAACTGCAGGATGTGGCGGCGGCCGCTCAGGTCGCTGATGTTCAGGTGCAGCTGCAGCGTGTCGTCCACGTCCACGCTGGCCAGGCTCAGCTCGCCGCCGTCGCCGCCGTCATCGGCGTCGCTGTCGCTCAGCTGCAGGACAAGAAGAGGACGACAACACACAGGTCAGACTGAGGCGCTGTTAGCACGACAATGGTCGCGCGAGAAAGCGACAAAATATTTTGTGGGATGTTTCGTTTAGACAGCGTTTAAAAAAGTGAAACAAGCCTCCAGAGTTGAAACCTTAAAGGGATATGCCAAAAAAAAAATTCTGTGTCTTGCCTCACTCCTGAGTCCATGACCAGCAGATAGACACCATCCTTTCGACTGTGCGTGCAGTAACCATGGAGATAGAGCCGTATCGCCGTAATTAGCTTAGCTCAAACACTGGAAGTGTATAGGTAGTGTTAGCCTGCCTCCACCTAAAGTCGCTAATTAGCTTAGCTCAAACACTGGAAGTGTATGGGTAGTGTTAGCCTGCCTCCTACCTAAAGCTGCTAATTAGCTTAGCTCAAACACTGGAAGTGTGTAGGTAGTGTTAGCCTGCCTCCTACCTGAGCTGAAATCAGCAGTCAGAAGCTGATTTCATTTTAGCTCTAAACTCTGTAAATATTTCACTTTATCCACATTTCAAACATGTTTAGGTGAGAAAGTAGCCGTTTAGATCAGCAGTGTGTCGTTAATTTGTCTAAATACCAGCTGTTTACAATTTTGTTGGGACGAATTCGGCGCTACTCAAGCTAGCTGTTGTGACCAATGCACTTCCTGTTACTTTGACAAAATAAAACACCCGTTGCCCTTTACATACAGAAAACCATGACGATAGAATTTGTGCTTTTACTTTGAAATAGGAAGCTAACCTACCCTCGATGTAGCTAGCTTGAACCAAAATAAAGCATCTTTGCTTGAACCCTCCGTTTTGACCGATCTCGTCCCGTTAGCGGCATTTGACCGCTCAAGATGCCTTACCGGAGAGTTTTGTAGCTCTGAGACCAAGATCGGCCCGCCGGTTTCCGTTTAGAGTTGCTGAAGAGTTTCTCTGATGACTTTAGGTGGAGGCAGGCTAACACTACCCATACACTTCCAGTGTTTGAGCTAAGCTAATTAGCGACTTTAGGTGGAGGCAGGCTAACACTACCCATACACTTCCAGTGTTTGAGCTAAGCTAATTAGCGACTTTAGGTGGAGGCAGGCTAACACTACCTATACACTTCCAGTGTTTGAGCTAAGCTAATTAGCGACTTTAGGTGGAGGCAGGCTAACACTACCTATACACTTCCAGTGTTTGAGCTAAGCTAATTAGCGCCTTTAGATGGAGGCAGGCTAACACTACCTACACACTTCCAGTGTTTGAGCTAAGCTAATTACGGCGATACGGCTCTATCTCCCTTGTTACTGCACGCACAGTGGAAAGGATGGTGTCTATCTGCTGGTCATGGACTCGGGAGTGAGGCAAGGCAAGAAAAAAAAATGTATCCCTTTAAGGGTTTGTAGAGCGACCAGTCACGTTTTCTAATTTATGTGTGATTCATTAATTAAAACTTTGGTGAGAAACTGGGAAAAAGGCTGAAAGCAACATGTTGGAGAGACGAGACCTGTTACAGACAGACTACAGACAGACTACAGACAGACTACAGACAGACTACAGACAGACTACAGACAGACTACAGTCTATTTACCTGTGTGTCCTCCAGTGTGTCCTGAGTGGAGTTGACGCTGCGTCGTCTTCGTCCCTTCTTGTTGTAGCCGTTGATCTTACACTCGTAGCAGGCTTCAGGAGACAGAGAGTTGTCGTCCTCCTCGGCCCCCGGCCCTCCGCTGGGGAAGCCCATCCCCGTCACGCAGTGGCTGCAGCACAGACACACCGTCACAGACAGTCGGTCACAGTCGGCCACACACGGCCACAGACAGACAGACAGTGAGTGCGTTTACATGCAGTCAATAACCCTTTCATAACCGGAATATTAGCAATAAGGTTGCGCACGGCCATGTAAACACCTATAACCTTTTTGAAAAACCCATCCGGTTTTTAAAAACCTGAAAAAGACCCCTGGGTTACTCCTTTTCTAACCCGAATATTTGGTCATGTATACGCCCATCGGGATCTCCCCATTGAAAGGAATATTAATTTGTGTTCTGCGCATGATGGAATCTAGGTACTTGACCTACAGGAACTACCGTACACTGCAAAAACTCAAAATCTTTCCAAGAATATTTGTCTTATTTCTTGTCAAAATGTCTCATTTCTAGTCAAAACTTCATCACCTAAAAATTAACTTGTTTTTAGATCATTTTTTCATCAAGTTTTTCTTTCTTATTACAAACACAAAAACCCTGCTTTCACTGACAGATTTTTCTACTTATTTCAATTGAAAATTAGTTTGAAACAAGTGAAAATG
Organism: Trachurus japonicus; assembly: GCF_045865225.1. Classification (NCBI taxonomy): domain Eukaryota; kingdom Metazoa; phylum Chordata; class Actinopteri; order Carangiformes; family Carangidae; genus Trachurus; species Trachurus japonicus. The sequence goes on from NC_140909.1 coordinate 3,469,483, forward strand.
ATATAAAAACACATTAATTTTTAGGTGATGAGTCTTATTTTAAGTGGAAAGAGATTAGACTAGACTTGACTAGAAATGAGACATTTTGACAAGAAATAAGAAAAATATTCTTGGAAAGATTTTGAGTTTTATGTAAACGGGTTATTCCGAATGTTTCAGAAACCTGAATATTAACTGCATGTAAACGTAGCTAGTGTCCACAGAGACTGAGACAGAGACAGCCTTACCCCTGTCCGGCCCTGAAGTATCCCGTTGGACATCCACACAGGTAACCTCCGTCGGTGTTGGAGCAGCCGAACTTGCAGGGGTTCCCGGTGGCCGAGCACTCGTTGATGTCGGAGCAGCCGCCGCTCGTCTGCTCGTAGTTGAAGCCGGTCGGACAGAGGCAGCGGAAACTTCCCAGAGTGTTGTGACACGACGCTCCGCCGCAGATCTGACTGTTCAGACACTCGTTCTCATCTGGACACGGGACACGGGACAGGAAGTCAGCACAGAGACACAGAGAGATGGAGAGATGGAGAGACAAAGACACAGAGAGACAGAGACACAGAGGCTGTTTCCGAAACCGCATACTACCGTACTGCCTACTACATACTGCGTTATATAGTGTATACTGCATACTGAATGTAGGATTCAGTCTGCTACTTCAACAGACCGACACCGTTCACACCGCAGTAACAGTATACGAGTTTCCCAGAATGCATTTTGCGGCAACCGGTAGCAGTAGCTGTAAAACAGGTGAAAAGCTGTTTTATTTCCCACTCTAGCGCTGTTATTATGTAACTTTATGTAACTTTTATATGTTTTAATGTGAGAAAGTAACTGTTTAGATCTCAAATCTACGGCCAGTTGATCCAAACGACGGCTGTTTAGAAGTTTGCTCCGATGTTTTTCAGAGAAGTGAAGCTCTGCAGCGACCGGGACATCACAGAGACAGCAGCCGGTCTGCAGAGCTGCTCGGCCGGCCAACCTCCGTCATCATCCCGGGGGAGAAAACTATCGCTAATTAACTTACCCGCAGGTTTTTAGAGGTTTACCACCGGCTGGTTACATTATTTCTAGGAGATAAATGTTGGTCTCGTCTAACGTTACCAGACAGAGTTGTTTTAGAGGGAAATACAGAGTCTGCTTGATGAAAAACGTGCATCAGAGGTTTAACATGAATTTCCCTCTAAAACAACTCTGTGTGGTAACGTTGTGTTATTATCTCATAGCGTGGTGAATGTGCAGCTCACAACTTGTCCACCAGAGCGTTGTGGAGTTGTTGGATTGTGTATTTGATGAGTTTGATGATGAGGGAAACCAAGAAATCCCATAATGAGCCTCCGTAGCGTAGCTCTGAGCAGCTCACGGCTCTGCTCCGCCGTTCTAAAAATAGCTTGCACCGACAATTAAAGGCAACTGCTATGACTGTAGGGATTATGGCAATGGGCCAGTTTGACAAAAATGTTGAACCGGCTGACGGCCAGTTAGCATTAGCATTAGCACAATGCTATTTTCTCCACAGAGACACTGTGACAATGTAAAAACATTTAGAAACATGTTTGTATCTGCAGAGCGTAGGGATGGGTATTGATAAGAATTTAGCGATTCCGATTCCATTATCGATATTGCTTATCGATTCGATTCCTTATCGATTCTCTTATCGATTCTCATTGGGTGAGGGAATAAAAGAGAAATGGGTTTGTTTGCATTAATGCAGTGGTTCCCAACCATTTTTGGCTCATGACCCCTTTTGACATCACAAATTTCTGGTGACCCTCATTCAAGATGAGCAAGCTCAGATATTTGTATATGCTGCATTTTATTTTATCTTGATTTATTCAAGAAAGTGAATATATCAAGAATATAGTTGTTTAAGATTGTGAAAAATAATTAGTTTATTTATTTATTTATTTATTTATTTTTAATCAATTACTAGACATTTAAGGCGATCCCATTTGAATTCCAGGCGACCCCACATGGGGTCCCAACCCCAAGGTTGAAAACACTGCATTAATGGCTCTGACATTAAAAAAGTAGATAGGACCGACCTGCCTGGACAGGTTAACACTAGACCACTGTGGCTGTGGGGCAGCTGTGCTCACAGGAGGAATTTAACAATGTTTCCATTACATGGTTTTTATGCATCTGTAGGTTATTGTTTTCATAACGTTCGTTTTTATGCGGAGTGAGCGAGTGAGCGAGCGAAAGAGAGAGAGCGCGCCAGAGAAAAGACACAGGGCGCAGCTACCGTTTCACGTGGCTACGAGCAAAACCTGAAAGGAAGTGATTAGAATAAAGAGAGAAAAACAGAAAGAATAGACATGTAGCCTGTTCAGGAGACGTTGTCCTGTCCTCACGACGTGAGGGAGGGAGGACCGGAGGGTGGCTCTGGCTCACAGGTTTAGTGATGAGGAAACGTCACTGTCAGCTGCATCTGTCAGCAGCTCCGCTCCACACAGACACCACACTAACTTTATTTTGTGAGAACAAACGGTGACGTGTGGATATAAACACTAAGCACCCTCATTTATAATGAAGATTGATTTTAACGGAACGTTACGTAACGTCATTAATCAATTAATGCGCGAGTTTCTGAACCAAACGGAATCGATAAGGGAATCGTTAAAGCAGACACGCACACGATTCCAAGAATTGATCCAAGTTGGAACCGGTTCCGAAGAGGAACCGGTTTTCGATTCCCATCCCTAGCAGAGCGGCCGGACGGAGGTGAAGGACGGAGGTGAAGGACGGAGGTGAAGGGTTATAGGGTTAGGGGGAGGAGTGTGTGTGTGTGTGTTACTGACCGACACACTGGTTCCACTGGTAGTGCTGCAGGTATCCCTGTGGACAGCTGCAGCGGTATCCACCCACCAGGTTCTGACAGCCGTGCTGACACCGGTGGTTCCCGTCACACTCGTCCATGTCTGTCCCACACACACACACACACACACACACACACTGTGAGAGCCTGTTCTCTGTGCTGACTCAGCTGGTTCAATTCAAACAACTTTATTAATCCCACAAGGGGTTTAGAGCAGCAGGTTGTCGTGGTTCATACAGACGACATAGTCAATACAACACATTAGACAACATGGAGCTTACACTGCAAAAACTCAAATATCTACCAAGAATATTTGTCTTATTTCTAGTCAAAACAAATCTAATTCTACTTAAAATCAGACTCATCACATAAAAAGCAGCTTGTTTTTAGACACTTTTTACTTCTTTCAAGCAGATTTTCACTTGAAATAAGTAGAAAAATCTGATAGTGGAGCAAGTTTTTCTTTCTTATTACAAACACAAAAAAACTTGCTTTCACTGGCAGATTTTTCTACTTATTTCAAGTGAAAATTAGTTTGAAACAAGTGAAAATGATCTAAAAACAAGTTGATTTTTAGGTGATGAGTCTTATTTTAAGTGGAAAGAGATTAGTTTTGACTAGAAATGAGACAAATACTGTATTATTGGAAATATTTTGAGTTTTTGCAGTGTATAATGGATAATAAGTATAAAAGAAGCTACCGTATAAGTAGAAGTAATTTACAAAACACATTGCTTTAAGAATTAACAAATATAGAAAATGACCCTATGAAGAATTTAAAAGTCTGAGTGCAGAGGGGACGAATGATTTAGAGAAGCGATTTGTTTTATACTGTAGCCTACATAAGGAAGGACATAACGGCGATTTGCTGTTTGCAGAAGGAACTTAAGTCTCGTAGTTTCTCTCTGGTCATCTTAGAACAGGACTTAACGCTCTCAATAAATACAAAGATAGATAAAAACGACAGAGTATAACAGGTCCGACTGAGAGAGAATTTAGTTTCCTGAGAAGATTAATTCTCTGTTGTCCTCAATTTGAGATGGTCGTCAAAAAGAGGCCCCAAGTATTTCAACTTTTTTGTTATGTATGATGCACTCAGTAGGAATTTCCGGTAACACTTTTAGGGTTAGGGTTATTTACTATTTACTTGAATAGGTATTCATAAGATTGACATAACACTGTCATAACCATCAATGAATACTTCTGACAGCTGTGGTTAAGTGTCATTCGGTAAGTTATGTCACTTTTGATGCAAAGTTGACATTGTTTGAGATGTTTTTGTTCTGACAACTTGACATCATTGTTAAAGTTTATCCATTAGGTCTGCTATGACAGTTTAAATTGTCTTTATGTCAAGTTGTCAGAACAAAAACATCTCAAACAATGTCAACTTTGCATCAAAAGTGACATAACTTACCGAATGACACTTAACCACAGCTGTCAGAAGTATTCATTGATGGTTATGACAGCTGTTATGTCATGGTTATGAATACCTATTCAAGTGAAGTGTTACCCAATTTCCTTCTTACGTCTAAAATCAATAATCAGTTCTTTGGTTTTGGACACATTTAGGTCCAGACAGTTATAAACTCAGTTAGGACTGTGGTGGTTTGGTTCTGGTTCTGGTTCTGGAGGTCCAGACCTTCACAGGCTTGTCCGTTGGGGTCCAGGGAGAATCCTCTCTGACAGTCGCAGTTGAAGCTGCCCGGCGTGTTCTGACAGACGCCGTTGGAGCCGCACAGGTTCGGGTCGGACGCACACTCATTGTTGTCTGCACACACACACACACACACAGACACACACACACAGAGGAGGAGGAGGAGAGGTTCAGACAGAATCATGATATCAGTGCTGATTGATCTCTGACGACCGGTGAGTGTGAACGCTCACTCTTTGACCTCGTCTCTTCTGGCTAAAATCATCTCAGCTCAAGAAGACGCACTGCAAAAACTATAAATCTTTCAGAGAATATTTGTCTTATTTCTCGTCAAAATGTCTAATTTCTAGTAAAACTAATCTCTTTCCACTTAAAATAAGACTCATCACCTAAAAATGAACTTGTTTCTAGATCATTTTCACTTGTTTCAAACTAATTTTCACTTGAAATAAGTAGAAAAATCTGCCAGTCAAAGCAGGTTTTTTGTGCTTGTAATAAGAAAGAAAAACTTGCTCCACTATCAGATTTTTCTACTTATTTCAAGTGAAAATCAGCTTGAAAGAAGTAAAAAGTGTCTAAAAACAAGCTGCTTTTTATGTGATGAGTCTGATTTTAAGTAGAATGAGATTTGTTTTGACTAGAAATAAGACAAATATTCTTGGTAAGACTTTCAGTTTTTGCAGTGCAGCTGTTTCTCCTGGACGCAGGTTCAGATTGTGTTTCAGATGTCGGATTGGACACGACGGTTCACGTCTTCAGGGAAGAACATCACAGCGGAGAGAGACGTCATCTCTGAACGTCGGTTAATAAATAAACTGTGTGATTGTGAATTTTTTTAACCGTCGTCTGAGATTCAACAGATTAAACCTTGGAAACGGAGTCGGAGCTGAAACAAACGTCTGGTTGGTAGAGTTTTTACAACAGAAACAGTTACAGTGATGATTAGAGAGTGAGGATCAGTGATGGGAAGAACGGCACAACTTTGTTCAGTTACAATTAATTAAACGTCCAGAGTGTCTAATGGAGGTTATCTGATGGTATTTATGGCTCTTCAACAAGTAGAAACAGTCCCATTTCCCCATTAGACATGAATGTTTTTACCATAAAGCAGCTGAAACTAGTGGAAAGTTTAGTGGTGGTGACGTGTAGTCGTCCGTTAAAGCCGTACGTTAGCTTTTTACTTCTGGACGTGGCATTAAGCTTCAGATACGGTAGAAAAGGAGTTCATATGTGAAGATTATCTCACTCAACTAAACTCTGAAGGATCAGAAACCTGTAGTAGTACCTGTAGTAGTACTGGTAATACTAGTAGAAACTGGTGTTTTAGTCACAGAGCAGAAACCACATTCACTTCCTTTACTGGAACCAGAATGTGATGAACTTCAGCTCTGGTAAAACTCTATAAAACTTTATAAAAGGCTCCGTTAACTTGACTCAAGACGTCCCGTCACTAAATAATAACTCACCTGTTAAAGTTTAGTACGTTATTTACACATTTACATCAACTAGTCGGAAAAAAAAAAAGCTGTTTATCAGGAACTAACCAACTCAGTCAGTATCCCTCCACACAGGCGGAGGGATACTGACTGAGTTGGTTAGTTCCTCATAAACAGGAGTTTTAGGGGCGAGTCCAAGTCATTTTGACATATTTGAGCATTTTATAAAAATGTAAGGCAATATTTAGGCTTCTTTTCCAGGTAGTTAGTTACTTTTATAATGTAGTAACTCACTTACCACTGCAAAAATTCAAAATCTTACCAAGAATATTTGTCTTATTTCTAGTCAAAATAAATCTAATTATCTAAGACTCATCACATTAAAAAGCAGCTTGTTTTTAGACACTTTTTACTTCTTTCAAGCAGATTTTCACTTGAAATAAGTAGAAAAATCTGACAGTGGAGCAAGTTTTTCTTTCTTATTACAAACACAAAAAACTTGCTTTCACTGGCAGATTTTTCTACTTATTTCAAGTGAAAATTAGTTTGAAACAAGTGAAAATGATCTAAAAACAAGTAAATTTTTAGGTGATGAGTCTTATTTTAAGTGGAAAGAGATTAGTTTTGACTAGAAATAAGACAAATATTCTTGGAAAGATGTAGAGTTTTTGCAGTGTAGCCTACTAACTCAATCACTTTTTGGGGGAAATAACTACGTAGTAACTGTAACTAATTACTTGTTTTAAAGTAACGTGCCCTGTAACGCCAGGGGTTTGTCAGACTGAGGGTTTCTGATGTGTGAGATCATGAAGCTGCTTTATGGTCTGGAAACAGTGAACCTGTGGTTGTCACGGCGACACACGGCTCCGTTCCACAACAGAGCTCCGCTAAGCCGCCATGACGACGGACGACGACCGGTCGACTTAACGAGATCAGAGAGAGAGAGACGACAAAGTGTTGTGATGTAGTGAAGCTTCTCTGTGCACTGCAAAAACTCTACATCTTTCCAAGAATATTTGTCTTATTTCTTGTCAAAATGTCTCATTTCTAGTCAAAACTAATCTCTTTCCACTTAAAATAAGACTCATCACCTAAAAATTAACTTGTTTTTAGATCATTTTCACCTGTTTGAAACTAATTTTCACTTGAAATAAGTAGAAAAATCTGCCAGTGAAACAAGTTTTTTGTGCTTGTAATAAGGAAGAAAAACTTAATAATAATAATAATTCATTAATTTTGTATAGCGCTTTTTCAGTGACCCAAAGACGCTTTACAGATGCAGTAAAGTACAACACACACAAAAAAAAAATACTTAGGGGAGGTTAAATGCTTGGGTGAAAAGGAAAGTCTTCAGTCGGGATTTGAAGAGGGGAAGTGCTCCACTGTCAGATTTTTCTACTTATTTCAATTGAAAATCTGCTTGAAAGAAATAAAAAGTGTCTAAAAACAAGCTGCTTTTAATGTGATGAGTCTTATTTTAAGTAGAATGAGATTTATTTTGACTAGAAATAAGACAAATATTCTTGGTAAGATGTTGAGTTTTTGCAGTGTGTGTGTGCGCGTACCGATGCAGGCCGTGTGGTTGTGTGTGTGTGTGTGTGTGTGTGTGTGTGTGTGTGTGTGTGTGTGTGTGTGTGCGTACCGATGCAGGCCGTGTGGTGCTGTGTGAAGCCCGGTGGACACTTGCAGGTGAAGCCTCCGATGGTGTTCACACACAGGAACTGACAGTTGTGTTGTTTGGTCGAACACTCGTCCAGATCTGGAACAGAGGAGAAGAGTCAGCTACACACACACACACACACACACACACACACACACACACACACACACACACACATATACAGACACACATATATACTGTAGTTGTGTGTGTGTGTGTGTGTGTGTGTGTGTGTGTGTGTGTGTGTGTGTGCTCCAGTGTGTTGTAGATTTAACTTCAAACTAAAACATGACGGCGTTTTCTTCCATTCAAAAGAACTTTAGTTGATGATAATAACAAAAGAAAGGAGAAAAACAAACAGCGTGTGCGAGTTTTCGGGGTTCAACAAACATGGCCGACTACACAACAACAACACTGACGTAATCACGTTAAGTTAGCGTCTTGCTCCTAGGGCATCATAGGAAATGAAGTCCATTTTAATGTAACTACAAATCAAACTAGAAAATTTCCTCTTGGGAAATTTTGAATGGGCCACGGGAGCTACTGCCGGTTGTGCCATCTCTGTCAACATGGGAATCAAACCCACGATCTTAAGGTCAAGACAGAGCTGATCAGACAGACACATGATCATCTTTCTATAAGCACTGATATGGAGGAGCTGTAACCACATTAGGTTACCTGTGTGTGTGTGTGTGTGTGTGTGTGTGTGACTGTAATCACATGAAGCTGGCTCTAGAGTCTGTGTGTGTGTGTGTGACTGACTTGTCACATAGTTAGTTAGTAGCTGCATCCTGTGTCAGTCTGATTTAGCTGTGTCTGTGTTTATAAACATTTAAACGAGCGGCAGGTGGATTGTTTATGAAGTTAACGAGCTCTGGCCTGAGGATCAAAGAGGTTACCACGGCGATAGGGGCCCCCGCAGGCTGAGACAGACAGAAACGTGGAGAAAAACAGCCATTTTCTGCCTCTAAACCGGTCTCACAATTAGGCTTAGCATGACAAAACGGTAACTCCTATCAGAACAAAACACAGATCAATGTTGCTCTAAGGACTTACTGAAAATTTCGGTACGATTTGGTGTTTCTACAGTAAATATTTTGGCGACGCTGGCAGTTTTAAAACATCAGGCCGTTCTGCTCCTCTCAGAAAATATTTGTATTGGACTCAATGAGGAGCAGGGACAGACGTGGCCGCACTCAGAGGCTGATTCTGTAAGTTCTGTAAGTCTCTCTGATATTTTGAGCACATGACATGAGAGATAACAAGTTTGTCTTACAAATTCTGAAAAAATTATGTCTGTAGAGTGTAAATTGTGGCCGTGGTGGCAATTTATCCAGAAAAAATACAGAATGTTTCTTCACTCTCTCCCACTCTAACCGATGATGTCACGCACTCTGACACGAACATTCCATGCAATACACACCCATTATAAACTCATAATTTCTCCAAAAATGATCATGGTCATTGATCAGGGATTGATCAAAAACTATATGACCTATCAAAACGTGGAGTAATACGACAATACACAAGACTTGTGTCTACTGTTTAAAGTTTAAATGGAGTCTCTAGGTGAAAGTATGCCTGAGCAGTAGACTTTTGTTAAACTCCAATGATTGGTCTTTTTCGGTCTTTTTTTTTCGCCCGTCCCATTGACTTACATGCAAAATTTTTGCGCAGTTTTTCGCGACTATGTCGCGAAAAATTCGTAAACTGTTGAGAAAAGTAATAGCACAGCGATCCCGATCAGGACGCACATTTTGATATATAATTTGTCCTGCAACTCTTCGAGTTGCAGGACTAGTAGCGGACCGAAGTCTGGCCGGAAGATGAAGGAGAAACTAGAAAAAGATAGCATTTCCTGCAGAAAATGCGTGTGAATGCTGTAAGCAGCTGAACGCTATTGCTGAAGCAATGCTGAATAAGCTGAAGAAATCATTGAAACAAAGTTGAATTAGCTGAAGAACTGTTGAAAAAGTCTAACGTTGAAGCTGAAACATATAACTTGAAGATTAATGCCTTTTTAAGGACAAAAAGCAGTAGAAATGTAAAAAAAAAAAAAAAAAAAGGAGAAGAAAATGTTAAAATCCTGCATGTTGAAGATGTTTAACAGTTGAAGAGTTGAAATCTGCAGCTAGCCACAGCAAGGAAAACTGATGAACCAGCAGTAACATAGCTGAAGCAACAAGTGAGAATAGATTAAAAAGAAGGAACATGTAAGCAGGAAGCTGATTGACATGACGTGATGGAAAAAATCCTGAATTGTTTAGGTTTAAGTGTAATAAATGTGTGTTTAGTCTAAAAGCAGTAGAAATGTTGAAAAGGCAGAGGAATGTGTTGGAAAATCCTGCATTATTAAGTCTAACAGTTGAGGAGTCTGCAGTCAGCTGCAAAAAGCACTGCTACAGAAAACAGATAAACAAGTGCTAACATGGCTAAAGTAATAAGTGAAAATAGATTAACAAATGGAACCTGTAAGAAGGAGGTTTATTTTGTATGAAATGATTGGAAATTATTTAAATTGTTGAAGATTAGCATAAAGAAATTGAAAAGCTGAAGTCTACTCAAATATATTTAAACATGACAGCATGAATACATTGTTGGACTATTACTAATATAGATTAAACAATATCTAGGTGGTTGGAAATTATTTGAATTGTTGAAGATTGTGGTGAAAGAAAAATTAACATTTTAAGTACACTCAAATTACTCTAATAAAAATTATATGTGTGTTGGATATGTGTGTATGGTCAGTGTGTGTCCGTGTGTGTGTGTGTGTGTGTGTGTGTGTGTGTGTGTGTGTGTGTGTGTGTGTTGGATATGTGTGTATGGTCAGTGTGTGTCCGTGTGTGTGTGTGTGTGTGTGTGTCCGTGTGTGTGTGTGTGTGTGTGTGTGTGTGTGTGTTGGATATGTGTGTATGGTCAGTGTGTGTCCATTTGTGTGTGTGACCGACAGACAGTCAAATAGAGAGAATGTGTGTGCGTTGCCATGGTGACGTTGCCATGGTGAGGTTACCATGGTGAGGTTGCCATGTTGAGGTTACCATGTAACTGTTGGCTGGTGGCTTTAAGGTATGGTGGCAGCTTTAACCATAGGCTTTAACTGCTCTGTGACACCCTCAAACAGATCTAATGTACGACAAATCTGTACTTAGTACGAGCAAAAGGTTTACATTTTCCGAACCATAAGACCTTGCTGAACGCGTCCATGTCACTTTGGTGTTTCTAGAGTAAAAATTGTTGATTGGGTCGCAGGTTGGAAACTTTGGGACGTTTAGAAAATCAGCGCCTACTTTTGAATGGGAGTCAATGAGAGGAAGGGAGGGAACTGGCTGCACTCGGAGGCTCCCAGTTTAAATTGTGTTCGTCTCTCTGGTTTTTTGAGCACATGAAGAGATCAAGGATGAGCTTGTCTACAAGCATGCCCGAAATTATGTGTGTAGAGTGTAATCTGTGGCCGTGCTGGCAGGATAGAGAGAAAAATGTGAGAGGATTTTTAGACCCTCTGTCACTCTACCAACTGCCAACGTCCGAACATTCCGTCCCATTGACTTTCATGTTAAATCTGAATTTTGTCAGAAATTTTAATGATTTTAAAACTATACATATATCTGAAACTGTTGAAGATATCAATAAGCTGAGATATAGCTGAATAGTTGAAAGGTTTGTGAACAGTTTAAAAGTTGAATGAAGTCTGTAGCTGAAAGTATGCTGAAGCTATTAGAGGCTGAATGAAGCAGAAGATTTGAAGAGTTTGAAGACTGTTTCAATGTATTTCCTATGAGAGAAAAATTGCACAAAAAGTTAAATATTTTAAAAAGTATAAATAGTATGAAAGAGAAAAATAATAGCAATATTGTCCTGAAAAAGCTGCACGTTTTGATATATGAATTGTTGAAATAGCACAAAGTATGAAGGAGCAGAAAACTGCTGAAAAAGGGTGAAAGAAGTAAGAATAATAACTAGAAAAAGCATTTCCAAGAATGGAAATGGTGTGACTGCTGACAGCAACTGAACGCTGTTGCAGAATTAGCAAATAGTGCAAGCAGTGATCACCATACAAATGTTTGACCAAGGTCGGAATCGAACCCACATCCTCATGGTCATTAGACTTCCACTCTGCCTCTAGGCCACAGTGCACACACAGTTGCAGAGACTGTTGTCTGTTAATGATCTGCACACTGTCAACATCAAGAAAGCTTGAGAGTCAAGCTTGAATGACTTAGAATGAAAATGTCTGTGAATTTCAGGCTGAGCACTAACCATATGGCCACAGAGAACCTGAGTTACAATGAGCTTTATACTATGAGGAATCAAAGACTGTCCAATGACAGCTGAATAATTGGAATCAAAAGTCAAGCAATGAAGTGAAAAGACTGAGGCAGGAATCGAACCCGTGACCATATGATCACTAAGCCTTTACTCTGCCACTCGGCTACAGAGAGCACACTGCTTTCAAAACTGTTGTCATTCATTGTAATGTGATGATGTGCTGCAAACTGGTATGAGTAATCAAGGAGATAACAAACACCTGTAACCAATTGAAGGCGGGGGAGGAGAGCAGAATTCAACATAACATAACAAGAGTTCTTCCCTTGGATTCGAACCAGTGACCTTAGGGTTGGCAAGCAGTTACCCTAACCCCTACACTACAGTGGAGTTGTGAAGAAGAGAGGTTGAGACTTTGATGAATGTGAGATTTTTTGTGAAAAAGTTAAATATTTGAAAAAGTATAAATAGTTAAAAAGAGAAAAGTAATGCCGATAAAGTTCAAAAAAAGCTGCACGTTTTGATATATGAATTGTTGAAATAGCACAAAGTATGAAGGACTAGAAGAAGACCGTAAAAAGGCGGAAGAAAATGGCCAAACAGAAGAACAATAGTGTGACTGCTTCAGCAGTCACACTAACTAGAAAAAGAAAGCATTTCCTGCAGAAAATGCGTGTGAATGCTGTAAGCAGCTGAACGCTATTGCTGAAGCAATGCTGAATAAGCTGAAGAAATCATTGAAACAAAGTTCAATTAGCTGAAGAACTGTTGAAAAAGTCTAACGTTGAAGCTGAAACATATAACTTGAAGATTAATGCCTTTTTAAGGACAAAAAGCAGTAGAAATGTAAAAAAAAAAAAAAAAAGGAGAAGAAAATGTTAAAATCCTGCATGTTGAAGATGTTTAACAGTTGAAGAGTTGAAATCTGCAGCTAGCCACAGCAAGGAAAACTGATGAACCAGCAGTAACATAGCTGAAGCAACAAGTGAGAATAGATTAAAAAGAAGGAACATGTAAGCAGGAAGCTGATTGACATGACGTGATGGAAAAAATCCTGAATTGTTTAGGTTTAAGTGTAATAAATGTGTGTTTAGTCTAAAAGCAGTAGAAATGTTGAAAAGGCAGAGGAATGTGTTGGAAAATCCTGCATTATTAAGTCTAACAGTTGAGGAGTCTGCAGTCAGCTGCAAAAAGCACTGCTACAGAAAACAGATAAACAAGTGCTAACATGGCTAAAGTAATAAGTGAAAATAGATTAACAAATGGAACCTGTAAGAAGGAGGTTTATTTTGTATGAAATGATTGGAAATTATTTAAATTGTTGAAGATTAGCATAAAGAAATTGAAAAGCTGAAGTCTACTCAAATATATTTAAACATGACAGCATGAATACATTGTTGGACTATTACTAATATAGATTAAACAATATCTAGGTGGTTGGAAATTATTTGAATTGTTGAAGATTGTGGTGAAAGAAAAATTAACATTTTAAGTACACTCAAATTACTCTAATAAAAATTATATGTGTGTTGGATATGTGTGTATGGTCAGTGTGTGTCCGTGTGTGTGTGTGTGTGTGTGTGTGTGTGTGTGTTGGATATGTGTGTATGGTCAGTGTGTGTCCGTGTGTGTGTGTGTGTGTGTGTGTGTGTGTGTGTGTGTGTGTGTGTGTGTGTGTGTGTTGGATATGTGTGTATGGTCAGTGTGTGTCCATTTGTGTGTGTGACCGACAGACAGTCAAATAGAGAGAATGTGTGTGCGTTGCCATGGTGACGTTGCCATGGTGAGGTTACCATGGTGAGGTTGCCATGTTGAGGTTACCATGTAACTGTTGGCTGGTGGCTTTAAGGTATGGTGGCAGCTTTAACCATAGGCTTTAACTGCTCTGTGACACCCTCAAACAGATCTAATGTACGACAAATCTGTACTTAGTACGAGCAAAAGGTTTACATTTTCCGAACCATAAGACCTTGCTGAACGCGTCCATGTCACTTTGGTGTTTCTAGAGTAAAAATTGTTGATTGGGTCGCAGGTTGGAAACTTTGGGACGTTTAGAAAATCAGCGCCTACTTTTGAATGGGAGTCAATGGGAGGAGAGAGGGAAGTGGCTGCACTCGGAGGCTCCCAGTTTAAATTGTGTTCGTCTCTCTGGTTTTTTGAGCACATGAAGAGATCAAGGATGAGCTTGTCTACAAGCATGCCCGAAATTATGTGTGTAGAGTGTAATCTGTGGCCGTGCTGGCAGGATAGAGAGAAAAATGTGAGAGGATTTTTAGACCCTCTGTCACTCTACCAACTGCCAACGTCCGAACATTCCGTCCCATTGACTTTCATGTTAAATCTGAATTTTGTCAGAAATTTTAATGATTTTAAAACTATACATATATCTGAAACTGTTGAAGATATCAATAAGCTGAGATATAGCTGAATAGTTGAAAGGTTTGTGAACAGTTTAAAAGTTGAATGAAGTCTGTAGCTGAAAGTATGCTGAAGCTATTAGAGGCTGAATGAAGCAGAAGATTTGAAGAGTTTGACGACTGTTTCAATGTATTCCTATGGGAAAAAAATTGCAGAAAAAGTTAAATATTTTAAAAAGTATAAATAGTATGAAAGAGAAAAATAATAGCATAAATGTCCTGAAAAAGCTGCACGTTTTGATATATGAATTGTTGAAATAGCACAAAGTATGAAGAAGTAGTTAAACACAGAAAAAGGGAAGAAGACTCAGAATAATAATAACTAGAAAAAGATAGCATTTCCTGCAGAAAATGCGTGTGAATGCTGTAAGCAGCTGAACGCTATTGCTGAAGCAATGCTGAATAAGCTGAAGAAATCATTGAAACAAAGTTGAATTAGCTGAAGAACTGTTGAAAAAGTCTAACGTTGAAGCTGAAACATATAACTTGAAGATTAATGCCTTTTTAAGGACAAAAAGCAGTAGAAATGTAAAAAAAAAAAAAAAAAAAAAGGAGAAGAAAATGTTAAAATCCTGCATGTTGAAGATGTTTAACAGTTGAAGAGTTGAAATCTGCAGCTAGCCACAGAAAGGAAAACTGATGAACCAGCAGTAACATAGCTGAAGCAACAAGTGAGAATAGATTAAATAGAAGGAACATGTAAGCAGGAAGCTGATTGACATGACGTGATGGAAAAAATCCTGAATTGTTTAGGTTTAAGTGTAATGAATGTGTGTTTAGTCTAAAAGCAGTAGAAATGTTGAAAAGGCAGAGGAATGTGTTGGAAAATCCTGCATTATTAAGTCTAACAGTTGAGGAGTCTGCAGTCAGCTGCAAAAAGCACTGCTACAGAAAACAGATAAACAAGTGCTAACATGGCTAAAGTAATAAGTGAAAATAGATTAACAAATGGAACCTGTAAGAAGGAGGTTTATTTTGTATGAAATGATTGGAAATTATTTAAATTGTTGAAGATTAGCATAAAGAAATTGAAAAGCTGAAGTCTACTCAAATATATTTAAACATGACAGCATGAATACATTGTTGGACTATTACTAATATAGATTAAACACTATCTAGGTGATTGGAAATTATTTGAATTGTTGAAGATTGTGGTGAAAGAAAAATTAACATTTTAAGTACACTCAAATTACTCTAATAAAAATTATATGTGTGTTGGATATGTGTGTATGGTCAGTGTGTGTCCGTGTGTGTGTGTGTGTGTGTGTGTGTGTGTGTGTGTGTGTGTGTGTTGGATATGTGTGTATGGTCAGTGTGTGTCCGTGTGTGTGTGTGTGTGTGTGTGTGTGTGTGTGTGTGTTGGATATGTGTGTATGGTCAGTGTGTGTCCATTTGTGTGTGTGACCGACAGACAGTCAAATAGAGAGAATGTGTGTGCGTTGCCATGGTGACGTTGCCATGGTGAGGTTACCATGGTGAGGTTGCCATGTTGAGGTTACCATGTAACTGTTGGCTGGTGGCTTTAAGGTATGGTGGCAGCTTTAACCATAGGCTTTAACTGCTCTGTGACACCCTCAAACAGATCTAATGTACGACAAATCTGTACTTAGTACGAGCAAAAGGTTTACATTTTCCGAACCATAAGACCTTGCTGAACGCGTCCATGTCACTTTGGTGTTTCTAGAGTAAAAATTGTTGATTGGGTCGCAGGTTGGAAACTTTGGGACGTTTAGAAAATCAGCGCCTACTTTTGAATGGGAGTCAATGGGAGGAGAGAGGAAACTGGCTGCACTCGGAGGCTCCCAGTTTAAATTGTGTTCGTCTCTCTGGTTTTTTGAGCACATGAAGAGATCAAGGATGAGCTTGTCTACAAGCATGCCCGAAATTATGTGTGTAGAGTGTAATCTGTGGCCGTGCTGGCAGGATAGAGAGAAAAATGTGAGAGGATTTTTAGACCCTCTGTCACTCTACCAACTGCCAACGTCCGAACATTCCGTCCCATTGACTTTCATGTTAAATCTGAATTTTGTCAGAAATTTTAATGATTTTAAAACTATACATATATCTGAAACTGTTGAAGATATCAATAAGCTGAGATATAGCTGAATAGTTGAAAGGTTTGTGAACAGTTTAAAAGTTGAATGAAGTCTGTAGCTGAAAGTATGCTGAAGCTATTAGAGGCTGAATGAAGCAGAAGATTTGAAGAGTTTGACGACTGTTTCAATGTATTCCTATGGGAAAAAAAATTGCAGAAAAAGTTAAATATTTTAAAAAGTATAAATAGTATGAAAGAGAAAAATAATAGCATAAATGTCCTGAAAAAGCTGCACGTTTTGATATATGAATTGTTGAAATAGCACAAAGTATGAAGAAGTAGTTAAACACAGAAAAAGGGAAGAAGACTCAGAATAATAATAATAATAATAATAATAATAATAAGTTTAAAGAAACAAAATGGCCGAACAGAATAACAATACTGTGAATGCTTCCAGCATTCACACTAATAACTAGAAAAAGAAAGCATTTCCTGCAGAAAATGCGTGTGAATGCTGTAAGCAGCTGAACGCTATTGCTGAAGCAATGCTGAATAAGCTGAAGAAATCATTGAAACAAAGTTGAATTAGCTGAAGAACTGTTGAAAAAGTCTAACGTTGAAGCTGAAACATATAACTTGAAGATTAATGCCTTTTTAAGGACAAAAAGCAGTAGAAATGTAAAAAAAAAAAAAAGGAGAAGAAAATGTTAAAATCCTGCATGTTGAAGATGTTTAACAGTTGAAGAGTTGAAATCTGCAGCTAGCCACAGCAAGGAAAACTGATGAACCAGCAGTAACATAGCTGAAGCAACAAGTGAGAATAGATTAAAAAGAAGGAACATGTAAGCAGGAAGCTGATTGACATGACGTGATGGAAAAAATCCTGAATTGTTTAGGTTTAAGTGTAATAAATGTGTGTTTAGTCTAAAAGCAGTAGAAATGTTGAAAAGGCAGAGGAATGTGTTGGAAAATCCTGCATTATTAAGTCTAACAGTTGAGGAGTCTGCAGTCAGCTGCAAAAAGCACTGCTACAGAAAACAGATAAACAAGTGCTAACATGGCTAAAGTAATAAGTGAAAATAGATTAACAAATGGAACCTGTAAGAAGGAGGTTTATTTTGTATGAAATGATTGGAAATTATTTAAATTGTTGAAGATTAGCATAAAGAAATTGAAAAGCTGAAGTCTACTCAAATATATTTAAACATGACAGCATGAATACATTGTTGGACTATTACTAATATAGATTAAACAATATCTAGGTGGTTGGAAATTATTTGAATTGTTGAAGATTGTGGTGAAAGAAAAATTAACATTTTAAGTACACTCAAATTACTCTAATAAAAATTATATGTGTGTTGGATATGTGTGTATGGTCAGTGTGTGTCCGTGTGTGTGTGTGTGTGTGTGTGTGTGTGTTGGATATGTGTGTATGGTCAGTGTGTGTCCATTTGTGTGTGTGACCGACAGACAGTCAAATAGAGAGAATGTGTGTGCGTTGCCATGGTGACGTTGCCATGGTGAGGTTACCATGGTGAGGTTGCCATGTTGAGGTTACCATGTAACTGTTGGCTGGTGGCTTTAAGGTATGGTGGCAGCTTTAACCATAGGCTTTAACTGCTCTGTGACACCCTCAAACAGATCTAATGTACGACAAATCTGTACTTAGTACGAGCAAAAGGTTTACATTTTCCGAACCATAAGACCTTGCTGAACGCGTCCGTGTCACTTTGGTGTTTCTAGAGTAAAAATTGTTGATTGTGTCGCAGGTTGGAAACTTTGGGACGTTTAGAAAATCAGCGCCTACTTTTGAATGGGAGTCAATGAGAGGAGAGAGGGAATTGGCCGCACTCAGAGGCTCCCAGTTTAAATTGTGTTCGTCTCTCTGGTTTTTTGAGCACATGAAGAGATCAAGGATGAGCTTGTCTACAAGCATGCCCGAAATTATGTGTGTAGAGTGTAATCTGTGGCCGTGCTGACAGGATAGAGAGAAAAATGTGAGAGGATTTTTAGACCCTCTGTCACTCTACCAACTGCCAACGTCCGAACATTCCGTCCCATTGACTTTCATGTTAAATCAGAATTTTGTCAGAAATTTTAATGATTTTAAAACTATACATATATCTGAAACTGTTGAAGATATCAATAAGCTGAGATATAGCTGAATAGTTGAAAGGTTTGTGAACAGTTTAAAAGTTGAATGAAGTCTGTAGCTGAAAGTATGCTGAAGCTATTAGAGGCTGAATGAAGCAGAAGATTTTAAGAGTTTGAAGACTGTTTCAATTCATTTCCTATGGGAGAAAAATTGCACAAAAAGTTAAATATTTTAAAAAGTATAAATAGTATGAAAGAGAAAAATAATAGCATAAATGTCCTGAAAAAGCTGCACGTTTTGATATATGAATTTTTGAAATAGCACAAAGTATGAAGAAGTAGTTAAACACAGAAAAAGGGAAGAAGACTCAGAATAATAATAATAACTAGAAAAAGATAGCATTTCCTGCAGAAAATGCGTGTGAATGCTGAAAGCAGCTGAACGCTGTTGCTGAAGCAATGCTGAATGAGCTGAAGAAATTGTTGAATCAATGCTAAATTAGTTGACGAAACTGCTAAAGCAATGTTGAAAAGACTAATGCTAGAGTAGAGTAGAGTAGAGTAGATTAGAGTAGAGTAGAGTAGAGTAGAGTGGAGTATAGTAGAGAGTAGAGGAATACTTTATTCATCCCTAGGAGGGAAAAAGCTTAAACATATAACTTGTAGAAAGGTAAAAAGCAGTAGAAATACTAAAGGGAGAAGAAAACATTGAAATTCTGCATGTTTAAATGTAATGGTTAAATAGATGAAATCTGTAGCTAACCTGACAGGAAGGACAACTGATGAACCAGCACTAACATAGCTGAAGCAATGGCTGAGAATATATTTAAAAGTAGAAGATGTGAGACTTTGTATGAAATGGCTGGAAATTACTTGAATTGTCAAAGAAGAGTTTGAAAAATTCCTGAATTAGGAAAAAAGTTAATGCCTACTGAAATACATTGTAAACTGACAGCAGAAGAACATTGTTGAAGAATATAGATGGAGCATTAGCTGAGGAGTAGAACATGTAAACAGCGGGTTTAATGGTGTGAAATGGTTGAGAAGAGCCTCAGTAGTTTAGGATACGTGTAAAACAATGTGTTCAACATGACCAAAATGGGGAAATGTGTATTTTCAGTTTAAATAGCTAAAGAACAAAATTAACAGCAACGAGTCCATTAACTACAACAGGAAGATAGAGAGGTACATACAAAACAGTCAGACAACTGTAGGAAAAGTGTGTGCGGTTAGTGTGTCCATTTGTGTGTGTGTTTGTTTTGTGTGCATGTGTGTCTGTTTGTGTGTAATTGTGTAAATTGTGTAGGCTATGTGTTTGGTAAGTGGTTGTATGTTTGTTGGGTGTGTGTGTGTTTGTGTTTGTGTGTCTGTGTGTGGTAGTTAGTGTGTGTGTGTGTGTGTGTGTGTGTGTGTGTGTGTTGGATGTGTGTGTATGGTGAGTGTGTGTCCATTTGTGTGTGTGTGTGTGTCCATTTGTGTGTGTGTGTGTGTGTGTGTGTGTATGGTGTGTGTGTGTGTGTGTGTGTGTGTGTGTGTGTGTGTGTGTGTGTGTGTGTAGTAGTTAGTGTGTGTCCATTTGTGTGTGTGTGTGTGTGTTGGATGTGTATGCATGGTGAGTGTGTGTCCATTTGTGTGTGTGTGTGTGTGTGTGTGTTGGATGTATGGTGAGTGTGTGTCCATTTGTGTGTGTGTGTCCATTTGTGTGTGTGTTGGATGTGTGTGTGTGGTAGTTAGTGTGTGTCCATTTGTGTGTGTGTGTGTGTATGACCGACAGACAGTCAAACAGAGAGAATGTGTGTGCGTTGCCATGGTGACGTTGCCATGGTGAGGTTGCCATGATGACGTTGCCATGGTGAGGTTACCATGGTGAGGTTGCCATGTTGAGGTTACCATGTAACTGTTGGCTGGTGGCTTTAAGGTATGGTGGCAACTTTAACCATAGGCTTTAACTGCTCTGTGACACCCTCAAACAGATCTAATGTACGACAAATCTGTACTTAGTACGAGCAAAAGGTTTACATTTTCCGAACCATAAGACCTTGCTGAACGCGTCCGTGTCACTTTGGTGTTTCTAGAGTAAAAATTGTTGATTGGGTCGCAGGTTGGAAACTTTGGGACGTTTAGAAAATCAGCGCCTACTTTTGAATGGGAGTCAATGAGAGGAGAGAGGGAAATGGCTGCACTCAGAGGCTCCCAGTTTAAATTGTGTAAGTCTCTCTGGTTTTTTGAGCACATGAAGAGATCAAGGATGAGCTTGTCTACAAGCATGCCCGAAATTATGTGTGTAGAGTGTAATCTGTGGCCGTGCTGACAGGATAGAGAGAAAAATGTGAGAGGATTTTTAGACCCTCTGTCACTCTGCCAACTGCCAACGTCCGAACATTCCGTCCCATTGACTTTCATGTTAAATCTGAATTTTGTCAGAAATTTTAATGATTTTAAAACTATACATATATCTGAAACTGTTGAAGATATCAATAAGCTGAGATACAGCTGAATAGTTGAAAGGTTTGTGAACAGTTTAAAAGTTGAATGAAGTCTGTAGCTGAAAGTATGCTGAAGCTATTAGAGGCTGAATGAAGCAGAAGATTTGAAGAGTTTGAAGACTGTTTCAATGTATTTCCTATGAGAGAAAAATTGCACAAAAAGTTAAATATTTTAAAAAGTATAAATAGTATGAAAGAGAAAAGACATAGCATAAATGTCCTGAAAAAGCTGCACGTTTTGATATATGAATTGTTGAAATAGCACAAAGTATGAAGAAGGAGTTAAACGCAGAAAAAGGGAAGAAGAAGTAAGAATAATAATAATAATAATAATAATAATAATAAGTATAAAGATTTGAATAACAATAGTGTGAATGCTTGCAGCATTCACACTAACTAGAAAAAGAAAGCATTTCCTGCAGAAAATGCGTGTGAATGCTGTAAGCAGCTGAACGCTATTGCTGAAGCAATGCTGAATAAGCTGAAGAAATCATTGAAACAAAGTTGAATTAGCTTAAGAACTGTTGAAAAAGTCTAACGTTGAAGCTGAAACATATAACTTGAAGATTAATGCCTTTTTAAGGACAAAAAGCAGTAGAAATGTAAAAAAAAAAAAAAAAGGAGAAGAAAATGTTAAAATCCTGCATGTTGAAGATGTTTAACAGTTGAAGAGTTGAAATCTGCAGCTAGCCACAGCAAGGAAAACTGATGAACCAGCAGTAACATAGCTGAAGCAACAAGTGAGAATAGATTAAAAAGAAGGAACATGTAAGCAGGAAGCTGATTGACATGACGTGATGGAAAAAATCCTGAATTGTTTAGGTTTAAGTGTAATAAATGTGTGTTTAGTCTAAAAGCAGTAGAAATGTTGAAAAGGCAGAGGAATGTGTTGGAAAATCCTGCATTATTAAGTCTAACAGTTGAGGAGTCTGCAGTCAGCTGCAAAAAGCACTGCTACAGAAAACAGATAAACAAGTGCTAACATGGCTAAAGTAATAAGTGAAAATAGATTAACAAATGGAACCTGTAAGAAGGAGGTTTATTTTGTATGAAATGATTGGAAATTATTTAAATTGTTGAAGATTAGCATAAAGAAATTGAAAAGCTGAAGTCTACTCAAATATATTTAAACATGACAGCATGAATACATTGTTGGACTATTACTAATATAGATTAAACAATATCTAGGTGGTTGGAAATTATTTGAATTGTTGAAGATTGTGGTGAAAGAAAAATTAACATTTTAAGTACACTCAAATTACTCTAATAAAAATTATATGTGTGTTGGATATGTGTGTATGGTCAGTGTGTGTCCGTGTGTGTGTGTGTGTGTGTGTGTGTGTGTGTGTGTGTGTGTGTGTGTGTGTGTGTGTGTGTGTGTGTTGGATATGTGTGTATGGTCAGTGTGTGTCCGTGTGTCCGTGTGTGTGTGTGTGTGTGTGTGTCCGTGTGTGTGTGTGTGTGTGTGTGTTGGATATGTGTGTATGGTCAGTGTGTGTCCATTTGTGTGTGTGACCGACAGACAGTCAAATAGAGAGAATGTGTGTGCGTTGCCATGGTGACGTTGCCATGGTGAGGTTACCATGGTGAGGTTGCCATGTTGAGGTTACCATGTAACTGTTGGCTGGTGGCTTTAAGGTATGGTGGCAGCTTTAACCATAGGCTTTAACTGCTCTGTGACACCCTCAAACAGATCTAATGTACGACAAATCTGTACTTAGTACGAGCAAAAGGTTTACATTTTCCGAACCATAAGACCTTGCTGAACGCGTCCATGTCACTTTGGTGTTTCTAGAGTAAAAATTGTTGATTGGGTCGCAGGTTGGAAACTTTGGGACGTTTAGAAAATCAGCGACTACTTTTGAATGGGAGTCAATGAGAGGAGAGAGGGAAATGGCTGCACTCAGAGGCTCCCAGTTTAAATTGTGTTCGTCTCTCTGGTTTTTTGAGCACATGAAGAGATCAAGGATGAGCTTGTCTACAAGCATGCCCGAAATTATGTGTGTAGAGTGTAATCTGTGGCCGTGCTGGCAGGATAGAGAGAAAAATGTGAGAGGATTTTTAGACCCTCTGTCACTCTACCAACTGCCAACGTCCGAACATTCCGTCCCATTGACTTTCATGTTAAATCTGAATTTTGTCAGAAATTTTAATGATTTTAAAACTATACATATATCTGAAACTGTTGAAGATATCAATAAGCTGAGATATAGCTGAATAGTTGAAAGGTTTGTGAACAGTTTAAAAGTTGAATGAAGTCTGTAGCTGAAAGTATGCTGAAGCTATTAGAGGCTGAATGAAGCAGAAGATTTGAAGAGTTTGACGACTGTTTCAATGTATTCCTATGGGAAAAAAATTGCAGAAAAAGTTAAATATTTTAAAAAGTATAAATAGTATGAAAGAGAAAAATAATAGCATAAATGTCCTGAAAAAGCTGCACGTTTTGATATATGAATTGTTGAAATAGCACAAAGTATGAAGAAGTAGTTAAACACAGAAAAAGGGAAGAAGACTCAGAATAATAATAATAACTAGAAAAAGAAAGCATTTCCTGCAGAAAATGCGTGTGAATGCTGTAAGCAGCTGAACGCTATTGCTGAAACAATGCTGAATAAGCTGAAGAAATCATTGAAACAAAGTTGAATTAGCTGAAGAACTGTTGAAAAAGTCTAACGTTGAAGCTGAAACATATAACTTGAAGATTAATGCCTTTTTAAGGACAAAAAGCAGTAGAAATGTAAAAAAAAAAAAAAAAAAAAGGAGAAGAAAATGTTAAAATCCTGCATGTTGAAGATGTTTAACAGTTGAAGAGTTGAAATCTGCAGCTAGCCACAGCAAGGAAAACTGATGAACCAGCAGTAACATAGCTGAAGCAACAAGTGAGAATAGATTAAAAAGAAGGAACATGTAAGCAGGAAGCTGATTGACATGACGTGATGGAAAAAATCCTGAATTGTTTAGGTTTAAGTGTAATAAATGTGTGTTTAGTCTAAAAGCAGTAGAAATGTTGAAAAGGCAGAGGAATGTGTTGGAAAATCCTGCATTATTAAGTCTAACAGTTGAGGAGTCTGCAGTCAGCTGCAAAAAGCACTGCTACAGAAAACAGATAAACAAGTGCTAACATGGCTAAAGTAATAAGTGAAAATAGATTAACAAATGGAACCTGTAAGAAGGAGGTTTATTTTGTATGAAATGATTGGAAATTATTTAAATTGTTGAAGATTAGCATAAAGAAATTGAAAAGCTGAAGTCTACTCAAATATATTTAAACATGACAGCATGAATACATTGTTGGACTATTACTAATATAGATTAAACAATGGTGGTTGGAAATTATTTGAATTGTTGAAGATTGTGGTGAAAGAAAAATTAACATTTTAAGTACACTCAAATTACTCTAATAAAAATTATATGTGTGTTGGATATGTGTGTATGGTCAGTGTGTGTCCGTGTGTGTGTGTGTGTGTGTGTGTGTGTGTGTGTGTGTGTGTGTGTGTGTGTGTGTTGGATATGTGTGTATGGTCAGTGTGTGTGTGTGTGTGTGTGTCCGTGTGTGTGTGTGTGTGTGTGTGTGTGTGTGTGTGTTGGATATGTGTGTATGGTCAGTGTGTGTCCATTTGTGTGTGTGACCGACAGACAGTCAAATAGAGAGAATGTGTGTGCGTTGCCATGGTGACGTTGCCATGGTGAGGTTGCCATGTTGAGGTTGCCATGTAGAGGTTACCATGTAACTGTTGGCTGGTGGCTTTAAGGCATGGTGGCAGCTTTAACCATAGGCTTTAACTGCTCTGTGACACCCTCAAACAGATCTAATGTACGACAAATCTGTACTTAGTACGAGCAAAAGGTTTACATTTTCCGAACCATAAGACCTTGCTGAACGCGTCCATGTCACTTTGGTGTTTCTAGAGTAAAAATTGTTGATTGGGCCGCAGGTTGGAAACTTTGGGACGTTTAGAAAATCAGCGCCTACTTTTGAATGGGAGTCAATGAGAGGAGAGAGGGAAATGGCTGCACTCAGAGGCTCCCAGTTTAAATTGTGTTCGTCTCTCTGGTTTTTTGAGCACATGAAGAGATCAAGGATGAGCTTGTCTACAAGCATGCCCGAAATTATGTGTGTAGAGTGTAATCTGTGGCCGTGCTGGCAGGATAGAGAGAAAAATGTGAGAGGATTTTTAGACCCTCTGTCACTCTACCAACTGCCAACGTCCGAACATTCCGTCCCATTGACTTTCATGTTAAATCTGAATTTTGTCAGAAATTTTAATGATTTTAAAACTATACATATATCTGAAACTGTTGAAGATATCAATAAGCTGAGATATAGCTGAATAGTTGAAAGGTTTGTGAACAGTTTAAAAGTTGAATGAAGTCTGTAGCTGAAAGTATGCTGAAGCTATTAGAGGCTGAATGAAGCAGAAAATTTGAAGAGTTTGAAGACTGTTTCAATGTATTCCTATGGGAAAAAAATTGCACAAAAAGTTAAATATTTTAAAAAGTATAAATAGTATGAAAGAGAAAAATAATAGCCTAAATGTCCTGAATAAGCTGCACGTTTTGATATATGAATTGTTGAAATAGCACAAAGTATGAAGAACGAGTTAAACGCAGAAAAAGGGAAGAAGACTCAGAATAATAATAATAAGTTTAAAGAAACAAAATGGCCGAACAGAATAACAATACTGTGAATGCTTCCAGCATTCACACTAATAATAATAATAATAAGTTTAAAGAAACAAAATGGCCGAACAGAATAACAATACTGTGAATGCTTCCAGCATTCACACTAATAATAACTAGAAAAAGATAGCATTTCCTGCAGAAAATGCGTGTGAATGCTGAAAGCAGCTGAACGCTGTTGCTGAAGCAATGCTGAATAAGCTGAAGAAATCATTGAAACGAAGTTGAATTAGCTGAAGAACTGTTGAAAAAGTCTAACGTTGAAGCTGAAACATATAACTTGAAGATTAATGCCTTTTTAAGGACAAAAAGCAGTAGAAATGTAAAAAAAAAAAAAAAAAAAAGGAGAAGAAAATGTTAAAATCCTGCATGTTGAAGATGTTAAACAGTTGAAGAGTTGAAATCTGCAGCTAGCCACAGCAAGGAAAACTGATGAACCAGCAGTAACATAGCTGAAGCAACAAGTGAGAATAGATTAAAAAGAAGGAACATGTAAGCAGGAAGCTGATTGACATGACGTGATGGAAAAAATCCTGAATTGTTTAGGTTTAAGTGTAATAAATGTGTGTTTAGTCTAAAAGCAGTAGAAATGTTGAAAAGGCAGAGGAATGTGTTGGAAAATCCTGCATTATTAAGTCTAACAGTTGAGGAGTCTGCAGTCAGCTGCAAAAAGCACTGCTACAGAAAACAGATAAACAAGTGCTAACATGGCTAAAGTAATAAGTGAAAATAGATTAACAAATGGAACCTGTAAGAAGGAGGTTTATTTTGTATGAAATGATTGGAAATTATTTAAATTGTTGAAGATTAGCATAAAGAAATTGAAAAGCTGAAGTCTACTCAAATATATTTAAACATGACAGCATGAATACATTGTTGGACTATTACTAATATAGATTAAACAATATCTAGGTGGTTGGAAATTATTTGAATTGTTGAAGATTGTGGTGAAAGAAAAATTAACATTTTAAGTACACTCAAATTACTCTAATAAAAATTATATGTGTGTTGGATATGTGTGTATGGTCAGTGTGTGTCCGTGTGTGTGTGTGTGTGTGTGTGTGTGTCCATTTGTGTGTGTGTTGGATGTGTGTGTGTGTGTATGACCGACAGACAGTCAGACAGAGAGAATGTGTGTGCGTTGCCATGGTGACGTTGCCATGGTGAGGTTACCATGGTGAGGTTGCCATGTTGAGGTTACCATGTAACTGTTGGCTGGTGGCTTTAAGGTATGGTGGCAGCTTTAACCATAGGCTTTAACTGCTCTGTGACACCCTCAAACAGATCTAATGTACGACAAATCTGTACTTAGTACGAGCAAAAGGTTTACATTTTCCGAACCATAAGACCTTGCTGAACGCGTCCATGTCACTTTGGTGTTTCTAGAGTAAAAATTGTTGATTGGGTCGCAGGTTGGAAACTTTGGGACGTTTAGAAAATCAGCGCCAACTTTTGAATGGGAGTCAATGAGAGGAGAGAGGGAATTGGCTGCACTCGGAGGCTCCCAGTTTAAATTGTGTTTGTCTCTCTGGTTTTTTGAGCACATGAAGAGATCGAGGATGAGCTTGTCTACAAGCATGCCCGAAATTATGTGTGTAGAGTGTGATCTGTGGCCGTGCTGACAGGATAGAGAGAAAAATGTGAGAGGATTTTTAGACCCTCTGTCACTCTACCAACTGCCAACGTCCGAACATTCCGTCCCATTGACTTTCATGTTAAATCTGAATTTTGTCAGAAATTTTAATGATTTTAAAACTATACATATATCTGAAACTGTTGAAGATATCAATAAGCTGAGATATAGCTGAATAGTTGAAAGGTTTGTGAACAGTTTAAAAGTTGAATGAAGTCTGTAGCTGAAAGTATGCTGAAGCTATTAGAGGCTGAATGAAGCAGAAGATTTGAAGAGTTTGAAGACTGTTTCAATTCATTTCCTATGAGAGAAAAATTGCACAAAAAGTTAAATATTTTAAAAAAGTATAAATAGTATGAAAGAGAAAAATAATAGCAATATTGTCCTGAAAAAGCTGCACGTTTTGATATATGAATTGTTGAAATAGCACAAAGTATGAAGGAGCAGAAAACTGCTGAAAAAGGGAAGAAGAAGTAAGAATAACTAGAAAAAGATAGCATTTCCTGCAGAAAATGCGTGTGAATGCTGAAAGCAACTGAACGCTGTTGCTGAAGCAATGCTGAATGAGCTGAAGAAATTGTTGAATCAATGCTAAATTAGTTGACGAAACTGCTAAAGCAATGTTGAAAAGACTAATGCTAGAGTAGAGTAGAGTAGAGAGTAGAGGAATACTTTATTCATCCCTAGGAGGGAAAAAGCTGAAACATATAACTTGTAGTGTGAGATGAATGCCTTTTTAAAGGTAAAAAGCAGTAGAAATGCTAAAGGGAGAAGAAAACATTGAAATTCTGCATGTTTAAATGTAATGGTTAAATAGTTTAAATCTGCAGCTAACCTGACAGGAAGGACAACTGATGAACCAGCACTAACATAGCCGAAGCAATGGCTGAGAATATATTTAAAAGTAGAAGATGTGAGACTTTGTATGAAATGGCTGGAAATTACTTGAATTGTCAAAGAAGAGTTTGAAAAATTCCTGAATTAGGAAAAAAGTTAATGCCTACTGAAATACATTGTAAACTGACAGCAGAAGAACATTGTTGAAGAATATAGATCAAGCATTAGCTGAGGAGTAGAACATGTAAACAGCGGGTTTAATGGTGTGAAATGGTTGAGAAGAGCCTCAGTAGTTTAGGATACGTGTAAAACAATGTGTTCAACATGACCAAAATGGGGAAATGTGTATTTTCAGTTTAAATAGCTAAAGAACAAAATTAACAGCAACGAGTCCATTAACTACAACAGGAAGATAGAGAGGTACACAAAACAGTCAGACAACTGTAGGAAAAGTGTGTGTGTGTGTGTGTGTGTGTGTGTGTGTGTGTGTGTGAGTGAGTGAGGAAGATATACATAAAGTTCTGACCTGACAACTGTATGAAATGTGTGTGTGTTGGACGTGTGTGTCTGTTTGTGTATGGTTAGTGTGTGTCCATTTGTGTGCGTGTTTGTTGTGTGTGCATGTGTGTCTGTTTGTGTGTAATTGTGTAAATTGTGTATGTGTTTGGTAAGTGGTTGTATGTTTGTTGGGTGTGTGTGTGTGTGTAGGTGTGTGTGTTTGTGTGTGTGTGGTAGTTAGTGTGTGTCCATTTGTGTGTGTGTTGGATGTGTGTGTATGGTGAGTGTGTGTCTCCATTTGTGTGTGTGTGTGTGTGTATGGTGTGTGTGTGTGTGTGTGTGTGTGTGTGTTTGTAGTAGTTAGTGTGTGTCCATTTGTGTGTGTGTGTTGGATGTGTATGCATGGTGAGTGTGTGTCCATTTGTGTGTGTGTGTGTGTGTTGGATGTGTGTGTATGGTGAGTGTGTGTCCATTTGTGTGTGTGTGTGTGTGTGTGTCCATTTGTGTGTGTGTGTGTGTGTGTGTGTGTGTTGGATGTGTGTGTGTGTGTGTGTGTGTGTGTGTGTGTGTGTGTGGTAGTTAGTGTGTGTCCATTTGTGTGTGTGTGTGTGTGTGTGTGTGTGTGTGTGTGTGTATGACCGACAGACAGTCAGACAGAGAGAATGTGTGTGCGTTGCCATGGTGACGTTGCCATGGTGAGGTTACCATGGTGAGGTTGCCATGTTGAGGTTACCATGTAACTGTTGGCTGGTGGCTTTAAGGCATGGTGGCAGCTTTAACCATAGGCTTTAACTGCTCTGTGACACCCTCAAACAGATCTAATGTACGACAAATCTGTACTTAGTACGAGCAAAAGGTATACATTTTCCGAACCATAAGACCTTGCTGAACGCGTCCGTGTCACTTTGGTGTTTCTAGAGTAAAAATTGTTGATTGTGTCGCAGGTTGGAAACTTTGGGACGTTTAGAAAATCAGCGCCTACTTTTGAATGGGAGTCAATGAGAGGAGAGAGGGAAATGGCTGCACTCGGAGGCTCCCAGTTTAAATTGTGTTCGTCTCTCTGGTTTTTTGAGCACATGAAGAGATCAAGGATGAGCTTGTCTACAAGCATGCCCGAAATTATGTGTGTAAAGTGTAATCTGTGGCCGTACTGACAGGATAGAGAGAAAAATGTGAGAGGATTTTTAGACCCTCTGTCACTCTACCAACTGCCAACGTCCGAACATTCCGTCCCATTGACTTTCATGTTAAATCTGAATTTTGTCAGAAATTTTAATGATTTTAAAACTATACATATATCTGAAACTGTTGAAGATATCAATAAGCTGAGATATAGCTGAATAGTTGAAAGGTTTGTGAACAGTTTAAAAGTTGAATGAAGTCTGTAGCTGAAAGTATGCTGAAGCTATTAGAGGCTGAATGAAGCAGAAGATTTGAAGAGTTTGAAGACTGTTTCAATGTATTTCCTATGAGAGAAAAATTGCACAAAAAGTTAAATATTTTAAAAAGTATAAATAGTATGAAAGAGAAAAATAATAGCATAAATGTCCTGAATAAGCTGCACGTTTTGATATATGAATTGTTGAAATAGCACAAAGTATGAAGAAGTAGTTAAACACAGAAAAAGGGAAGAAGACTCAGAATAATAATAATAATAATAACTAGAAAATTTCCTCTCGGGAAATTTTGAATGGGCCACGGGAGCTATTGCGGGTTGTGCCATCTCTGTCAACATGGGAATCAAACCCACGATCTTAAGGTCAAGACAGAGCTGATCAGACAGACACATGATCATCTTTCTATAAGCACTGATATGGAGGAGCTGTAACCACATTAGGTTACCTGTGTGTGTGTGTGTGTGTGTGTGTGTGTGTGTGTGACTGTAATCACATGAAGCTGGCTCTAGAGTCTGTGTGTGTGTGTGTGTGTGTGACTGACTTGACACATAGTTAGTTAGTAGCTGCATCCTGTGTCAGTCTGATTTAGCTGTGTCTGTGTTTATAAACATTTAAACGAGCGCCAGGTGGATTGTTTATGAAGTTAACGAGCTCTGGCCTGAGGATCAAAGAGGTTACCACGGCGATAGGGGCCCCCGCAGGCTGAGACAGACAGAAACGTGGAGAAAAAGAGCCATTTTCTGCCTCTAAACCGGCCTCACAATTAGGCTTAGCATGACAAAACGGTAACTCCTATCAGAACAAAACACAGATCAACGTTGCTCTAAGGACTTACTGAAAATTTCGGTACGATTTGGTGTTTCTACAGTAAATATTTTGGCGACGCTG
Organism: Trachurus japonicus; assembly: GCF_045865225.1. NCBI lineage: Eukaryota > Metazoa > Chordata > Actinopteri > Carangiformes > Carangidae > Trachurus > Trachurus japonicus. The sequence goes on from NC_140909.1 coordinate 3,500,273, forward strand.
GCAGTTTTAAAACATCAGGCCGTTCTGCTCCTCTCAGAAAATATTTGTATTGGACTCAATGAGGAGCAGGGACAGACGTGGCCGCACTCAGAGGCTGATTCTGTAAGTTCTGTAAGTCTCTCTGATATTTTGAGCACATGACATGAGAGATAACAAGTTTGTCTTACAAATTCTGAAAAAATTATGTCTGTAGAGTGTAAATTGTGGCCGTGGTGGCAATTTATCCAGAAAAAATACAGAATGTTTCTTCACTCTCTCCCACTCTAACCGATGATGTCACGCACTCTGACACGAACATTCCATGCAATACACACCCATTATAAACTCATAATTTCTCCAAAAATGATCATGGTCATTGATCAGGGATTGATCAAAAACTATATGACCTATCAAAACGTGGAGTAATACGACAATACACAAGACTTGTGTCTACTGTTTAAAGTTTAAATGGAGTCTCTAGGTGAAAGTATGCCTGAGCAGTAGACTTTTGTTAAACTCCAATGATTGGTCTTTTTCGGTCTTTTTTTTTCGCCCGTCCCATTGACTTACATGCAAAATTTTTGCGCAGTTTTTCGCGACTACGTCGCGAAAAATTCGTAAACTGTTGAGAAAAGTAATAGCACAGCGATCCCGATCAGGACGCACGTTTTGATATATAATATGTCCTGCAACTCTTCGAGTTGCAGGACTAGTAGCACATCGAAATCTGGCCGGAAGTGGAAAAATAATAATAACTAGAAAAAGAAAGCATTTCCTGCAGAAAATGCGTGTGAATGCTGTAAGCAGCTGAACGCTATTGCTGAAGCAATGCTGAATAAGCTGAAGAAATCATTGAAACAAAGTTGAATTAGCTGAAGAACTGTTGAAAAAGTCTAACGTTGAAGCTGAAACATATAACTTGAAGATTAATGCCTTTTTAAGGACAAAAAGCAGTAGAAATGTAAAAAAAAAAAAAAAAAAAAAGGAGAAGAAAATGTTAAAATCCTGCATGTTGAAGATGTTTAACAGTTGAAGAGTTGAAATCTGCAGCTAGCCACAGCAAGGAAAACTGATGAACCAGCAGTAACATAGCTGAAGCAACAAGTGAGAATAGATTAAAAAGAAGGAACATGTAAGCAGGAAGCTGATTGACATGACGTGATGGAAAAAATCCTGAATTGTTTAGGTTTAAGTGTAATAAATGTGTGTTTAGTCTAAAAGCAGTAGAAATGTTGAAAAGGCAGAGGAATGTGTTGGAAAATCCTGCATTATTAAGTCTAACAGTTGAGGAGTCTGCAGTCAGCTGCAAAAAGCACTGCTACAGAAAACAGATAAACAAGTGCTAACATGGCTAAAGTAATAAGTGAAAATAGATTAACAAATGGAACCTGTAAGAAGGAGGTTTATTTTGTATGAAATGATTGGAAATTATTTAAATTGTTGAAGATTAGCATAAAGAAATTGAAAAGCTGAAGTCTACTCAAATATATTTAAACATGACAGCATGAATACATTGTTGGACTATTACTAATATAGATTAAACAATATCTAGGTGGTTGGAAATTATTTGAATTGTTGAAGATTGTGGTGAAAGAAAAATTAACATTTTAAGTACACTCAAATTACTCTAATAAAAATTATATGTGTGTTGGATATGTGTGTATGGTCAGTGTGTGTCCGTGTGTGTGTGTGTGTGTGTGTGTGTGTGTGTGTGTGTGTGTGTGTTGGATATGTGTGTATGGTCAGTGTGTGTCCGTGTGTGTGTGTGTGTGTGTGTCCGTGTGTGTGTGTGTGTGTGTTGGATATGTGTGTATGGTCAGTGTGTGTCCATTTGTGTGTGTGACCGACAGACAGTCAAATAGAGAGAATGTGTGTGCGTTGCCATGGTGACGTTGCCATGGTGAGGTTACCATGGTGAGGTTGCCATGTTGAGGTTACCATGTAACTGTTGGCTGGTGGCTTTAAGGCATGGTGGCAGCTTTAACCATAGGCTTTAACTGCTCTGTGACACCCTCAAACAGATCTAATGTACGACAAATCTGTACTTAGTACGAGCAAAAGGTTTACATTTTCCGAACCATAAGACCTTGCTGAACGCGTCCGTGTCACTTTGGTGTTTCTAGAGTAAAAATTGTTGATTGTGTCGCAGGTTGGAAACTTTGGGACGTTTAGAAAATCAGCGCCTACTTTTGAATGGGAGTCAATGGGAGGAGAGAGGAAACTGGCTGCACTCGGAGGCTCTTAGTTTAAATTGTGTTCGTCTCTCTGGTTTTCTGAGCACATGAAGAGATCAAGGATGAGCTTGTCTACAAACGTGGCCGAAATTATGTGTGTAGAGTGTAATCTGTGGCCGTGCTGGCAGGATAGAGAGAAAAATGTGAGAGGATTTTTAGACCCTCTGTCACTCTACCAACTGCCAACGTCCGAACATTCCGTCCCATTGACTTTCATGTTAAATCTGAATTTTGTCAGAAATTTTAATGATTTTAAAACTATACATATATCTGAAACTGTTGAAGATATCAATAAGCTGAGATATAGCTGAATAGTTGAAAGGTTTGTGAACAGTTTAAAAGTTGAATGAAGTCTGTAGCTGAAAGTATGCTGAAGCTATTAGAGGCTGAATGAAGCAGAAAATTTGAAGAGTTTGAAGACTGTTTCAATGTATTCCTATGGGAAAAAAATTGCACAAAAAGTTAAATATTTTAAAAAGTATAAATAGTATGAAAGAGAAAAATAATAGCATAAATGTCCTGAAAAAGCTGCACGTTTTGATATATGAATTGTTGAAATAGCACAAAGTATGAAGAACGAGTTAAACGCAGAAAAAGGGAAGAAGACTCAGAATAATAATAATAATAAGTTTAAAGAAACAAAATGGCCGAACAGAATAACAATACTGTGAATGCTTCCAGCATTCACACTAACTAGGAAAAAATCCACACAATAACAGTAGTGCCCGGGCTTCGCCCGGGCACTGGTCCCTGCAGCTATTTCATAGCTGTTGGGACCAGTGCCCGGTGCGATTGCCCGTGGCCCTAACTAGAAAATTTCCTCTCGGGAAATTTTGAATGGGCCACGGGAGCTACTGCGGGTTGTGCCATCTCTGTCAACATGGGAATCAAACCCACGATCTTAAGGTCAAGACAGAGCTGATCAGACAGACACATGATCATCTTTCTATAAGCACTGATATGGAGGAGCTGTAACCACATTAGGTTACCTGTGTGTGTGTGTGTGTGTGTGACTGTAATCACATGAAGCTGGCTCTAGAGTCTGTGTGTGACTGACTTGACACATAGTTAGTTAGTAGCTGCATCCTGTGTCAGTCTGATTTAGCTGTGTCTGTGTTTATAAACATTTAAACGAGCGCCAGGTGGATTGTTTATGAAGTTAACGAGCTCTGGCCTGAGGATCAAAGAGGTTACCACGGCGATAGGGGCCCCCGCAGGCTGAGACAGACAGAAACGTGGAGAAAAACAGCCATTTTCTGCCTCTAAACCGGTCTCACAATTAGGCTTAGCATGACAAAACGGTAACTCCTATCAGAACAAAACACAGATCAATGTTGCTCTAAGGACTTACTGAAAATTTCGGTACGATTTGGTGTTTCTACAGTAAATATTTTGGCGACGCTGGCAGTTTTAAAACATCAGGCCGTTCTGCTCCTCTCAGAAAATATTTGTATTGGACTCAATGAGGAGCAGAGACAGACGTGGCCGCACTCAGAGGCTGATTCTGTAAGTTCTGTAAGTCTCTCTGATATTTTGAGCACATGACATGAGAGATAACAAGTTTGCCTTACAAATTCTGAAAAAATTATGTCTGTAGAGTGTAAATTGTGGCCGTGCTCACAGTTTATCCAGAAAAAATACAGAATGTTTCTTCACTCTCTCCCACTCTAACCGATGATGTCACGCACTCTGACACGAACATTCTATGCAATACACACCCATTATAATCTCATAATTTCTCCAAAAATGATCATGGTCATTGATCAGGGATTGATCAAAAACTATATGACCTATCAAAACGTGGAGTAATGCGACAATACACAAGACTTGTGTCTACTGTTTAAAGTTTAAATGGAGTCTCTAGGTGAAAGTATGCCTGAGCAGTAGACGTTTGTTAAACTCCAATGATTGGTCTTTTTCGCTCTTTTTTTTTCGCCCGTCCCATTGACTTACATGCAAAAATTTTGCGCAGTTTTTCGCGACTTGCGTCGCGAAAAATTCGTACACTGTTGAGAAACGTAATAGCACACCGATCCCGATCAAGCCGCACGTTCTGATATATAATATGTCCTGAACCGAAAGTCGGCCGGAAGTGGAAAAATAATAATAATAAAAACTAGGAAAAAATCCACACAATAACAGTAGTGCCCGGGCTTCGCCCGGGCACTGGTCCCTGCAGCTATTTCATAGCTGTTGGGACCAGTGCCCGGTGCGATTGCCCGTGGCCCTAATAATAATAATAAGTTTAAAGAAACAAAATGGCCGAACAGAATAACAATACTGTGAATGCTTTCAGCATTCACACTAATAATAATAATAATAACTAGAAAAAGATAGCATTTCCTGCAGAAAATGCGTGTGAATGCTGAAAGCAGCTGAACGCTGTTGCTGAAGCAATGCTGAATGAGCTGAAGAAATTGTTGAATCAATGCTAAATTAGTTGACGAAACTGCTAAAGCAATGTTGAAAAGACTAATGCTAGAGTAGAGTAGAGTAGAGTAGATTAGAGTAGAGTAGAGTAGAGTAGAGTAGAGTAGAGTGGAGTATAGTAGAGAGTAGAGGAATACTTTATTCATCCCTAGGAGGGAAAAAGCTGAAACATATAACTTGTAGTGTGAGATGAATGCCTTTTTAAAGGTAAAAAGCAGTAGAAATACTAAAGGGAGAAGAAAACATTGAAATTCTGCATGTTTAAATGTAATGGTTAAATAGATGAAATCTGTAGCTAACCTGACAGGAAGGACAACTGATGAACCAGCACTAACATAGCTGAAGCAATGGCTGAGAATATATTTAAAAGTAGAAGATGTGAGACTTTGTATGAAATGGCTGGAAATTACTTGAATTGTCAAAGAAGAGTTTGAAAAATTCCTGAATTAGGAAAAAAGTTAATGCCTACTGAAATACATTGTAAACTGACAGCAGAAGAACATTGTTGAAGAATATAGATGGAGCATTAGCTGAGGAGTAGAACATGTAAACAGCGGGTTTAATGGTGTGAAATGGTTGAGAAGAGCCTCAGTAGTTTAGGATACGTGTAAAACAATGTGTTCAACATGACCAAAATGGGGAAATGTGTATTTTCAGTTTAAATAGCTAAAGAACAAAATGAGCAGCAACGAGTCCATTAACTACAACAGGAAGATAGAGAGGTACATACAAAACAGTCAGACAACTGTAGGAAAAGTGTGTGTGTGTGTGTGTGTGTGTGTGTGTGTGTGTGTGTGTGTGTGTGTGTGTGAGAGAGAGAGTGAGGAAGATATACAAAAGTGTGTGTGTGTGTGTGTGTGTGTGTGTGTGTGTGTGTGTGTGTGTGTGTGTGTGTGTGTGTGTGTGTGTGAGTGAGGAAGATATACAAAAAGTTCTGACCTGACAACTGTATGAAATGTGTGTGTGTTGGACGTGTGTGTCTGTTTGTGTATGGTTAGTGTGTGTCCATTTGTGTGTGTGTTTGTTGTGTGTGCATGTGTGTCTGTTTGTGTGTAATTGTGTAAATTGTGTAGGCTATGTGTTTGGTAAGTGGTTGTATGTTTGTTGGGTGTGTGTGTGTGTGTGTGTGTGTGTGTGTTTGTGTTTGTGTGTGTGTGTGTGTGTGGTAGTTAGTGTGTGTGTGTGTGTGTGTGTGTGTGTGTGTGTGTTGGACGTGTGTGTATGGTGAGTGTGTGTCCATTTGTGTGTGTGTGTGTGTGTCCATTTGTGTGTGTGTGTGTGTGTGTGTGTGTGTGTGTTGGATGTGTGTGTATGGTGTGTGTGTGTGTGTGTGTGTGTGTGTGTGTGTAGTAGTTAGTGTGTGTCCATTTGTGTGTGTGTGTGTGTGTGTGTTGGATGTGTATGCATGGTGAGTGTGTGTCCATTTGTGTGTGTGTTTGTGTGTGTGTGTTGGATGTGTGTGTATGGTGAGTGTGTGTCCATTTGTGTGTGTGTTGGATGTGTGTTTGTGTGTGTGTGTGGTAGTTAGTGTGTGTCCATTTGTGTGTGTGTGTGTGTGTATGACCGACAGACAGTCAAACAGAGAGAATGTGTGTGCGTTGCCATGGTGACGTTGCCATGGTGAGGTTACCATGGTGAGGTTGCCATGTTGAGGTTACCATGTAACTGTTGGCTGGTGGCTTTAAGGTATGGTGGCAGCTTTAACCATAGGCTTTAACTGCTCTGTGACACCCTCAAACAGATCTAATGTACGACAAATCTGTACTTAGTACGAGCAAAAGGTTTACATTTTCCGAACCATAAGGCCTTGCTGAACGCGTCCATGTCACTTTGGTGTTTCTAGAGTAAAAATTGTTGATTGGGTCGCAGGTTGGAAACTTTGGGACTTTTAGAAAATCAGCTCCTACTTTTGAATGGGAGTCAATGAGAGGAGAGAGGGAAATGGCTGCACTCAGAGGCTCCCAGTTTAAATTGTGTTCGTCTCTCTGGTTTTTTGAGCACATGAAGAGATCAAGGATGAGCTTGTCTACAAGCATGCCCGAAATTATGTGTGTAGAGTGTAATCTGTGGCCGTACTGGCAGGATAGAGAGAAAAATGTGAGAGGATTTTTAGACCCTCTGTCACTCTACCAACTGCCAACGTCCGAACATTCCGTCCCATTGACTTTCATGTTAAATCTGAATTTTGTCAGAAATTTTAATGATTTTAAAACTATACATATATCTGAAACTGTTGAAGATATCAATAAGCTGAGATATAGCTGAATAGTTGAAAGGTTTGTGAACAGTTTAAAAGTTGAATGAAGTCTGTAGCTGAAAGTATGCTGAAGCTATTAGAGGCTGAATGAAGCAGAAGATTTGAAGAGTTTGAAGACTGTTTCAATGTATTTCCTATGAGAGAAAAATTGCACAAAAAGTTAAATATTTTAAAAAGTATAAATAGTATGAAAGAGAAAAGTCATAGCAATATTGTCCTGAGAAAGCTGCACGTTTTGATATATGAATTGTTGAAATAGCACAAAGTATGAAGGAGCAGAAAACTGCTGAAAAAGGGTGGAAGAAGTAAGAATAATAATAACTAGAAAAAGATAGCATTTCCTGCAGAAAATGCGTGTGAATGCTGAAAGCAGCTGAACGCTGTTGCTGAAGCAATGCTGAATGAGCTGAAGAAATTGTTGAATCAATGCTAAATTAGTTGACGAAACTGCTAAAGCAATGTTGAAAAGACCAATGCTAGAGTAGAGTAGAGAGTAGAGGAATACTTTATTCATCCCTAGGAGGGAAAAAGCTGAAACATATAACTTGTAGTGTGAGATGAATGCCTTTTTAAAGGTAAAAAGCAGTAGAAATGCTAAAGGGAGAAGAAAACATTGAAATTCTGCATGTTTAAATGTAATGGTTAAATAGTTGAAATCTGCAGCTAACCTGACAGGAAGGACAACTGATGAACCAGCACTAACATAGCCAAAGCAATGGCTGAGAATATATTTAAAAGTAGAAGATGTGAGACTTTGTATGAAATGGCTGGAAATTACTTGAATTGTCAAAGAAGAGTTTGAAAAATTCCTGAATTAGGAAAAAAGTTAATGCCTACTGAAATACATTGTAAACTGACAGCAGAAGAACATTGTTGAAGAATATAGATCATTAGCATTAGCTGAGGAGTAGAACATGTAAACAGCGGGTTTAATGGTGTGAAATGGTTGAGAAGAGCCTCAGTAGTTTAGGATACGTGTAAAACAATGTGTTCAACATGACCAAAATGGGGAAATGTGTATTTTCAGTTTAAATAGCTAAAGAACAAAATTAACAGCAACGAGTCCATTAACTACAACAGGAAGATAGAGAGGTACATACAAAACAGTCAGACAACTGTAGGAAAAGTGTGTGTGTGTGTGTGTGTGTGTGTGTGTGTGTGTGAGGAAGATATACATAAAGTTCTGACCTGACAACTGTATGAAATGTGTGTGTGTTGGACGTGTGTGTCTGTTTGTGTATGGTTAGTGTGTGTCCATTTGTGTGTGTGTTTGTTGTGTGTGCATGTTTGTCTGTTTGTGTGTAATTGTGTAAATTGTGTATGTGTTTGGTAAGTGGTTGTATGTTTGTTGGGTGTGTGTGTGTGTGTGTGTGTGTGTGTGTGTGTGTGTTTGTGTGTGTGTGGTAGTTAGTGTGTGTCCATTTGTGTGTGTGTGTGTGTGTTGGATGTGTGTGTATGGTGAGTGTGTGTCCATTTGTGTGTGTGTGTCCATTTGTGTGTGTGCGTGTGTGTGTATGGTGTGTGTGTGTGTGTGTGTGTGTGTGTGTGTGTGTGTGTGTGTAGTAGTAGTTAGTGTGTGTCCATTTGTGACCAAAATGGGGAAATGTGTATTTTCAGTTTAAATAGCTAAAGAACAAAATTAACAGCAAAGAGTCCATTAACTACAACAGGAAGATAGAGAGGTACATACAAAACAGTCAGACAACTGTAGGAAAAGTGTGTGTGTGTGTGTGTGTGTGTGTGTGTGTGTGTGTGTGTGTGTGTGTGTGTGTGTGTGTGTGTGTGTGTGTGTGTGTGTGTTGGATATGTGTGTATGGTCAGTGTGTGTCCATGTGTGTGTGTGTGTGTGTGTTGGATATGTGTGTATGGTCAGTGTGTGTCCATGTGTGTGTGTGTGTTGGATATGTGTGTATGGACAGTGTGTGTGTTGGATATGTGTGTATGGTCAGTGTGTGTCCATTTGTGTGTGTGTGTGTGTGTGTGTTGGATATGTGTGTATGGTCAGTGTGTGTCCATTTGTGTGTGTGTGTTGGATATGTGTGTATGGTCAGTGTGTGTCCATTTGTGTGTGTGTGTGTTGGATATGTGTGTATGGTCAGTGTGTGTCCATTTGTGTGTGTGTGTGTGTGTGTGTGTGTGTGTGTTTCCATTTGTGTGTGTGTGTGTGTGTGTGTGTGTGTGTTGGATGTGTGTGTGTGTGTGTGTGTGTGTGTGTGTGTGTGGTAGTTAGTGTGTGTCCATTTGTGTGTGTGTGTGTGTGTGTATGACCGACAGACAGTCAAACAGAGAGAATGTGTGTGTGTGTTGCCATGGTGACGTTGCCATGGTGAGGTTACCATGGTGAGGTTGCCATGTTGAGGTTACCATGTTGAGGTTACCATGTAACTGTTGGCTGGTGGCTTTAAGGTATGGTGGCAGCTTTAACCATAGGCTTTAACTGCTCTGTGACACCCTCAAACAGATCTAATGTACGACAAATCTGTACTTAGTACGAGCAAAAGGTTTACATTTTCCGAACCATAAGACCTTGCTGAACGCGTCCATGTCACTTTGGTGTTTCTAGAGTAAAAATTGTTGATTGTGTCGCAGGTTGGAAACTTTGGGACGTTTAGAAAATCAGCGCTTACTTTTGAATGGGAGTCAATGAGAGGAGAGGGGGAACTGGCCGCACTCAGAGGCTCCCAGTTTAAATTGTGTTCGTCTCTCTGTTTTTTTGAGCACATGAAGAGATCGAGGATGAGCTTGTCTACAAGCATGCCCGAAATTATGTGTGTAGAGTGTAATCTGTGGCCGTGCTGACAGGATAGAGAGAAAAATGTGAGAGGATTTTTAGACCCTCTGTCACTCTACCAACTGCCAACGTCCGAACATTCCGTCCCATTGACTTTCATGTTAAATCTGAATTTTGTCAGAAATTTTAATGATTTTAAAACTATACATATATCTGAAACTGTTGAAGATATCAATAAGCTGAGATATAGCTGAATAGTTGAAAGGTTTGTGAACAGTTTAAAAGTTGAATGAAGTCTGTAGCTGAAAGTATGCTGAAGCTATTAGAGGCTGAATGAAGCAGAAGATTTGAAGAGTTTGAAGACTGTTTCAATGTATTTCCTATGAGAGAAAAATTGCAGAAAAAGTTAAATATTTTAAAAAGTATAAATAGTATGAAAGAGAAAAATAATAGCATAAATGTCCTGAAAAAGCTGCACGTTTTGATATATGAATTGTTGAAATAGCACAAAGTATGAAGGACTAGTTAGATGCAGAAAAAGAGCGGAAGAAGTAAGAATAATAAGTATAAAGATTTGAATAACAATAGTGTGAATGCTTCCAGCGTCGCGAAAAATTCGTACACTGTTGAGAAACGTAATAGCACACCGATCCCGATCAAGCCGCACGTTCTGATATATAATATGTCCTGAACCGAAAGTCGGCCGGAAGTGGAAAAATAATAATAATAAAAACTAGGAAAAAATCCACACAATAACAGTAGTGCCCGGGCTTCGCCCGGGCACTGGTCCCTGCAGCTATTTCATAGCTGTTGGGACCAGTGCCCGGTGCGATTGCCCGTGGCCCTAATAATAATAATAAGTTTAAAGAAACAAAATGGCCGAACAGAATAACAATACTGTGAATGCTTTCAGCATTCACACTAATAATAATAATAATAACTAGAAAAAGATAGCATTTCCTGCAGAAAATGCGTGTGAATGCTGAAAGCAGCTGAACGCTGTTGCTGAAGCAATGCTGAATGAGCTGAAGAAATTGTTGAATCAATGCTAAATTAGTTGACGAAACTGCTAAAGCAATGTTGAAAAGACTAATGCTAGAGTAGAGTAGAGTAGAGTAGATTAGAGTAGAGTAGAGTAGAGTAGAGTAGAGTAGAGTAGAGTAGAGTGGAGTATAGTAGAGAGTAGAGGAATACTTTATTCATCCCTAGGAGGGAAAAAGCTGAAACATATAACTTGTAGTGTGAGATGAATGCCTTTTTAAAGGTAAAAAGCAGTAGAAATACTAAAGGGAGAAGAAAACATTGAAATTCTGCATGTTTAAATGTAATGGTTAAATAGATGAAATCTGTAGCTAACCTGACAGGAAGGACAACTGATGAACCAGCACTAACATAGCTGAAGCAATGGCTGAGAATATATTTAAAAGTAGAAGATGTGAGACTTTGTATGAAATGGCTGGAAATTACTTGAATTGTCAAAGAAGAGTTTGAAAAATTCCTGAATTAGGAAAAAAGTTAATGCCTACTGAAATACATTGTAAACTGACAGCAGAAGAACATTGTTGAAGAATATAGATGGAGCATTAGCTGAGGAGTAGAACATGTAAACAGCGGGTTTAATGGTGTGAAATGGTTGAGAAGAGCCTCAGTAGTTTAGGATACGTGTAAAACAATGTGTTCAACATGACCAAAATGGGGAAATGTGTATTTTCAGTTTAAATAGCTAAAGAACAAAATGAGCAGCAACGAGTCCATTAACTACAACAGGAAGATAGAGAGGTACATACAAAACAGTCAGACAACTGTAGGAAAAGTGTGTGTGTGTGTGTGTGTGTGTGTGTGTGTGTGTGTGTGTGTGTGTGTGAGAGAGAGAGTGAGGAAGATATACAAAAGTGTGTGTGTGTGTGTGTGTGTGTGTGTGTGTGTGTGTGTGTGTGTGTGTGTGTGTGTGTGTGTGTGTGTGAGTGAGGAAGATATACAAAAAGTTCTGACCTGACAACTGTATGAAATGTGTGTGTGTTGGACGTGTGTGTCTGTTTGTGTATGGTTAGTGTGTGTCCATTTGTGTGTGTGTTTGTTGTGTGTGCATGTGTGTCTGTTTGTGTGTAATTGTGTAAATTGTGTAGGCTATGTGTTTGGTAAGTGGTTGTATGTTTGTTGGGTGTGTGTGTGTGTGTGTGTGTGTGTGTGTTTGTGTTTGTGTGTGTGTGTGTGTGTGGTAGTTAGTGTGTGTGTGTGTGTGTGTGTGTGTGTGTGTGTGTGTTGGACGTGTGTGTATGGTGAGTGTGTGTCCATTTGTGTGTGTGTGTGTGTGTCCATTTGTGTGTGTGTGTGTGTGTGTGTGTGTGTGTTGGATGTGTGTGTATGGTGTGTGTGTGTGTGTGTGTGTGTGTGTGTGTGTAGTAGTTAGTGTGTGTCCATTTGTGTGTGTGTGTGTGTGTGTGTTGGATGTGTATGCATGGTGAGTGTGTGTCCATTTGTGTGTGTGTTTGTGTGTGTGTGTTGGATGTGTGTGTATGGTGAGTGTGTGTCCATTTGTGTGTGTGTTGGATGTGTGTTTGTGTGTGTGTGTGGTAGTTAGTGTGTGTCCATTTGTGTGTGTGTGTGTGTGTATGACCGACAGACAGTCAAACAGAGAGAATGTGTGTGCGTTGCCATGGTGACGTTGCCATGGTGAGGTTACCATGGTGAGGTTGCCATGTTGAGGTTACCATGTAACTGTTGGCTGGTGGCTTTAAGGTATGGTGGCAGCTTTAACCATAGGCTTTAACTGCTCTGTGACACCCTCAAAACAGATCTAATGTACGACAAATCTGTACTTAGTACGAGCAAAAGGTTTACATTTTCCGAACCATAAGGCCTTGCTGAACGCGTCCATGTCACTTTGGTGTTTCTAGAGTAAAAATTGTTGATTGGGTCGCAGGTTGGAAACTTTGGGACTTTTAGAAAATCAGCTCCTACTTTTGAATGGGAGTCAATGAGAGGAGAGAGGGAAATGGCTGCACTCAGAGGCTCCCAGTTTAAATTGTGTTCGTCTCTCTGGTTTTTTGAGCACATGAAGAGATCAAGGATGAGCTTGTCTACAAGCATGCCCGAAATTATGTGTGTAGAGTGTAATCTGTGGCCGTACTGGCAGGATAGAGAGAAAAATGTGAGAGGATTTTTAGACCCTCTGTCACTCTACCAACTGCCAACGTCCGAACATTCCGTCCCATTGACTTTCATGTTAAATCTGAATTTTGTCAGAAATTTTAATGATTTTAAAACTATACATATATCTGAAACTGTTGAAGATATCAATAAGCTGAGATATAGCTGAATAGTTGAAAGGTTTGTGAACAGTTTAAAAGTTGAATGAAGTCTGTAGCTGAAAGTATGCTGAAGCTATTAGAGGCTGAATGAAGCAGAAGATTTGAAGAGTTTGAAGACTGTTTCAATGTATTTCCTATGAGAGAAAAATTGCACAAAAAGTTAAATATTTTAAAAAGTATAAATAGTATGAAAGAGAAAAGTCATAGCAATATTGTCCTGAGAAAGCTGCACGTTTTGATATATGAATTGTTGAAATAGCACAAAGTATGAAGGAGCAGAAAACTGCTGAAAAAGGGTGGAAGAAGTAAGAATAATAATAACTAGAAAAAGATAGCATTTCCTGCAGAAAATGCGTGTGAATGCTGAAAGCAGCTGAACGCTGTTGCTGAAGCAATGCTGAATGAGCTGAAGAAATTGTTGAATCAATGCTAAATTAGTTGACGAAACTGCTAAAGCAATGTTGAAAAGACCAATGCTAGAGTAGAGTAGAGAGTAGAGGAATACTTTATTCATCCCTAGGAGGGAAAAAGCTGAAACATATAACTTGTAGTGTGAGATGAATGCCTTTTTAAAGGTAAAAAGCAGTAGAAATGCTAAAGGGAGAAGAAAACATTGAAATTCTGCATGTTTAAATGTAATGGTTAAATAGTTGAAATCTGCAGCTAACCTGACAGGAAGGACAACTGATGAACCAGCACTAACATAGCCAAAGCAATGGCTGAGAATATATTTAAAAGTAGAAGATGTGAGACTTTGTATGAAATGGCTGGAAATTACTTGAATTGTCAAAGAAGAGTTTGAAAAATTCCTGAATTAGGAAAAAAGTTAATGCCTACTGAAATACATTGTAAACTGACAGCAGAAGAACATTGTTGAAGAATATAGATCATTAGCATTAGCTGAGGAGTAGAACATGTAAACAGCGGGTTTAATGGTGTGAAATGGTTGAGAAGAGCCTCAGTAGTTTAGGATACGTGTAAAACAATGTGTTCAACATGACCAAAATGGGGAAATGTGTATTTTCAGTTTAAATAGCTAAAGAACAAAATTAACAGCAACGAGTCCATTAACTACAACAGGAAGATAGAGAGGTACATACAAAACAGTCAGACAACTGTAGGAAAAGTGTGTGTGTGTGTGTGTGTGTGTGTGTGTGTGTGTGAGGAAGATATACATAAAGTTCTGACCTGACAACTGTATGAAATGTGTGTGTGTTGGACGTGTGTGTCTGTTTGTGTATGGTTAGTGTGTGTCCATTTGTGTGTGTGTTTGTTGTGTGTGCATGTTTGTCTGTTTGTGTGTAATTGTGTAAATTGTGTATGTGTTTGGTAAGTGGTTGTATGTTTGTTGGGTGTGTGTGTGTGTGTGTGTGTGTGTGTGTGTGTGTGTTTGTGTGTGTGTGGTAGTTAGTGTGTGTCCATTTGTGTGTGTGTGTGTGTGTTGGATGTGTGTGTATGGTGAGTGTGTGTCCATTTGTGTGTGTGTGTCCATTTGTGTGTGTGCGTGTGTGTGTATGGTGTGTGTGTGTGTGTGTGTGTGTGTGTGTGTGTGTGTGTGTGTAGTAGTAGTTAGTGTGTGTCCATTTGTGACCAAAATGGGGAAATGTGTATTTTCAGTTTAAATAGCTAAAGAACAAAATTAACAGCAAAGAGTCCATTAACTACAACAGGAAGATAGAGAGGTACATACAAAACAGTCAGACAACTGTAGGAAAAGTGTGTGTGTGTGTGTGTGTGTGTGTGTGTGTGTGTGTGTGTGTGTGTGTGTGTGTGTGTGTGTGTGTGTGTGTGTGTGTGTGTTGGATATGTGTGTATGGTCAGTGTGTGTCCATGTGTGTGTGTGTGTGTGTGTTGGATATGTGTGTATGGTCAGTGTGTGTCCATGTGTGTGTGTGTGTTGGATATGTGTGTATGGACAGTGTGTGTGTTGGATATGTGTGTATGGTCAGTGTGTGTCCATTTGTGTGTGTGTGTGTGTGTGTGTTGGATATGTGTGTATGGTCAGTGTGTGTCCATTTGTGTGTGTGTGTTGGATATGTGTGTATGGTCAGTGTGTGTCCATTTGTGTGTGTGTGTGTTGGATATGTGTGTATGGTCAGTGTGTGTCCATTTGTGTGTGTGTGTGTGTGTGTGTGTGTGTGTGTTTCCATTTGTGTGTGTGTGTGTGTGTGTGTGTGTGTGTTGGATGTGTGTGTGTGTGTGTGTGTGTGTGTGTGTGTGGTAGTTAGTGTGTGTCCATTTGTGTGTGTGTGTGTGTGTGTATGACCGACAGACAGTCAAACAGAGAGAATGTGTGTGTGTGTTGCCATGGTGACGTTGCCATGGTGAGGTTACCATGGTGAGGTTGCCATGTTGAGGTTACCATGTTGAGGTTACCATGTAACTGTTGGCTGGTGGCTTTAAGGTATGGTGGCAGCTTTAACCATAGGCTTTAACTGCTCTGTGACACCCTCAAACAGATCTAATGTACGACAAATCTGTACTTAGTACGAGCAAAAGGTTTACATTTTCCGAACCATAAGACCTTGCTGAACGCGTCCATGTCACTTTGGTGTTTCTAGAGTAAAAATTGTTGATTGTGTCGCAGGTTGGAAACTTTGGGACGTTTAGAAAATCAGCGCTTACTTTTGAATGGGAGTCAATGAGAGGAGAGGGGGAACTGGCCGCACTCAGAGGCTCCCAGTTTAAATTGTGTTCGTCTCTCTGTTTTTTTGAGCACATGAAGAGATCGAGGATGAGCTTGTCTACAAGCATGCCCGAAATTATGTGTGTAGAGTGTAATCTGTGGCCGTGCTGACAGGATAGAGAGAAAAATGTGAGAGGATTTTTAGACCCTCTGTCACTCTACCAACTGCCAACGTCCGAACATTCCGTCCCATTGACTTTCATGTTAAATCTGAATTTTGTCAGAAATTTTAATGATTTTAAAACTATACATATATCTGAAACTGTTGAAGATATCAATAAGCTGAGATATAGCTGAATAGTTGAAAGGTTTGTGAACAGTTTAAAAGTTGAATGAAGTCTGTAGCTGAAAGTATGCTGAAGCTATTAGAGGCTGAATGAAGCAGAAGATTTGAAGAGTTTGAAGACTGTTTCAATGTATTTCCTATGAGAGAAAAATTGCAGAAAAAGTTAAATATTTTAAAAAGTATAAATAGTATGAAAGAGAAAAATAATAGCATAAATGTCCTGAAAAAGCTGCACGTTTTGATATATGAATTGTTGAAATAGCACAAAGTATGAAGGACTAGTTAGATGCAGAAAAAGAGCGGAAGAAGTAAGAATAATAAGTATAAAGATTTGAATAACAATAGTGTGAATGCTTCCAGCATTCACACTAATAATAAGTATAAAGATTTGAATAACAATAGTGTGAATGCTTCCAGCATTCACACTAATAATAAGTATAAAGATTTGAATAACAATAGTGTGAATGCTTCCAGCATTCACACTAATAATAAGTATAAAGATTTGAATAACAATAGTGTGAATGCTTCCAGCATTCACACTAATAATAAGTTTAAAGAAACAAAATGGCCGAACAGAATAACAATACTGTGAATGCTTCCAGCATTCACACTAATAATAATAAGTTTAAAGAAACAAAATGGCCGAACAGAATAACAATACTGTGAATGCTTCCAGCATTCACACTAATAAGTTTAAAGAAACAAAATGGCCGAACAGAATAACAATACTGTGAATGCTTCCAGCATTCACACTAATAATAAGAAAAAATCCACACAATAACAGTAGTGCCCGGGCTTCCGGGAGAACTAGAAAAAGATAGCATTTCCTGCAGAAAATGCGTGTGAATGCTGTAAGCAGCTGAACGCTATTGCTGAAGCAATGCTGAATAAGCTGAAGAAATCATTGAAACAAAGTTGAATTAGCTGAAGAACTGTTGAAAAAGTCTAACGTTGAAGCTGAAACATATAACTTGAAGATTAATGCCTTTTTAAGGACAAAAAGCAGTAGAAATGTAAAAAAAAAAAAAAAAAAAAAAGGAGAAGAAAATGTTAAAATCCTGCATGTTGAAGATGTTTAACAGTTGAAGAGTTGAAATCTGCAGCTAGCCACAGAAAGGAAAACTGATGAACCAGCAGTAACATAGCTGAAGCAACAAGTGAGAATAGATTAAATAGAAGGAACATGTAAGCAGGAAGCTGATTGACATGACGTGATGGAAAAAATCCTGAATTGTTTAGGTTTAAGTGTAATGAATGTGTGTTTAGTCTAAAAGCAGTAGAAATGTTGAAAAGGCAGAGGAATGTGTTGGAAAATCCTGCATTATTAAGTCTAACAGTTGAGGAGTCTGCAGTCAGCTGCAAAAAGCACTGCTACAGAAAACAGATAAACAAGTGCTAACATGGCTAAAGTAATAAGTGAAAATAGATTAACAAATGGAACCTGTAAGAAGGAGGTTTATTTTGTATGAAATGATTGGAAATTATTTAAATTGTTGAAGATTAGCATAAAGAAATTGAAAAGCTGAAGTCTACTCAAATATATTTAAACATGACAGCATGAATACATTGTTGGACTATTACTAATATAGATTAAACACTATCTAGGTGGTTGGAAATTATTTGAATTGTTGAAGATTGTGGTGAAAGAAAAATTAACATTTTAAGTACACTCAAATTACTCTAATAAAAATTATATGTGTGTTGGATATGTGTGTATGGTCAGTGTGTGTCCGTGTGTGTGTGTGTGTGTGTGTGTGTTGGATATGTGTGTATGGTCAGTGTGTGTCCATTTGTGTGTGTGACCGACAGACAGTCAAATAGAGAGAATGTGTGTGCGTTGCCATGGTGACGTTGCCATGGTGAGGTTACCATGGTGAGGTTGCCATGTTGAGGTTACCATGTAACTGGTGGCTGGTGGCTTTAAGGTATGGTGGCTGCTTTAACCATAGGCTTTAACTGCTCTGTGACACCCTCAAACAGATCTAATGTACGACAAATCTGTACTTAGTACGAGCAAAAGGTTTACATTTTCCGAACCATAAGACCTTGCTGAACGCGTCCGTGTCACTTTGGTGTTTCTAGAGTAAAAATTGTTGATTGTGTCGCAGGTTGGAAACTTTGGGACGTTTAGAAAATCAGCGACTACTTTTGAATGGGAGTCAATGAGAGGAGAGAGGGAAATGGCTGCACTCGGAGGCTCCCAGTTTAAATTGTGTTCGTCTCTCTGGTTTTTTGAGCACATGAAGAGATCGAGGATGAGCTTGTCTACAAGCATGCCCGAAATTATGTGTGTAGAGTGTAATCTGTGGCCGTGCTGGCAGGATAGAGAGAAAAATGTGAGAGGATTTTTAGACCCTCTGTCACTCTACCAACTGCCAACGTCCGAACATTCCGTCCCATTGACTTTCATGTTAAATCTGAATTTTGTCAGAAATTTTAATGATTTTAAAACTATACATATATCTGAAACTGTTGAAGATATCAATAAGCTGAGATATAGCTGAATAGTTGAAAGGTTTGTGAACAGTTTAAAAGTTGAATGAAGTCTGTAGCTGAAAGTATGCTGAAGCTATTAGAGGCTGAATGAAGCAGAAGATTTGAAGAGTTTGAAGACTGTTTCAATTCATTTCCTATGAGAGAAAAATTGCAGAAAAAGTTAAATATTTTAAAAAGTATAAATAGTATGAAAGAGAAAAATAATAGCATAAATGTCCTGAAAAAGCTGCACGTTTTGATATATGAATTGTTTAAATAGCACAAAGTATGAAGAAGGAGTTAAACGCAGAAAAAGGGTGAAAGAAGTAAGAATAATAATAACTAGAAAAAGATAGCATTTCCTGCAGAAAATGCGTGTGAATGCTGAAAGCAGCTGAACGCTGTTGCTGAAGCAATGCTGAATGAGCTGAAGAAATTGTTGAATCAATGCTAAATTAGTTGACGAAACAGCTAAAGCAATGTTGAAAAGACTAATGCTAGAGTAGAGTAGAGTAGAGTAGAGAGTAGAGGAATACTTTATTCATCCCTAGGAGGGAAAAAGCTGAAACATATAACTTGTAGTGTGAGATGAATGCCTTTTTAAAGGTAAAAAGCAGTAGAAATGCTAAAGGGAGAAGAAAACATTGAAATTCTGCATGTTTAAATGTAATGGTTAAATAGTTGAAATCTGCAGCTAACCTGACAGGAAGGACAACTGATGAACCAGCACTAACATAGCTGAAGCAATGGCTGAGAATATATTTAAAAGTAGAAGATGTGAGACTTTGTATGAAATGGCTGGAAATTACTTGAATTGTCAAAGAAGAGTTTGAAAAATTCCTGAATTAGGAAAAAAGTTAATGCCTACTGAAATACATTGTAAACTGACAGCAGAAGAACATTGTTGAAGAATATAGATCGAGCATTAGCTGAGGAGTAGAACATGTAAACAGCGGGTTTAATGGTGTGAAATGGTTGAGAAGAGCCTCAGTAGTTTAGGATACGTGTAAAACAATGTGTTCAACATGACCAAAATGGGGAAATGTGTATTTTCAGTTTAAATAGCTAAAGAACAAAATTAACAGCAACGAGTCCATTAACTACAACAGGAAGATAGAGAGGTACAAAACAGTCAGACAACTGTAGGAAGTGTGTGTGTGTGTGTGTGTGTGTGTGTGTGTGTGTGTGTGTGTGTGTGTGGTAGTTAGTGTGTGTCCGTGTGTGTGTGGTAGTTAGTGTGTGTCCATTTGTGTGTGTGTGTGTTGGATTTGTGTGCATGGTGAGTGTGTGTGTCCATTTGTGTGTGTGTGTGTTGGATGTGTCTGTATGGTGAGTGTGTGTCCATTTTTGTGTATGTGTGTGTGTGTGTGTGTGTGTGTGTGTGTGTGGTAGTTAGTGTGTGTCCATCGGTGTGTGTGTGTGTGTGTGTGTGTGTGACACTGACAGACTGAGAGAGAATGTGTGTGATAGATATATGAATTGTTGAAATAGCACAAAGTATGAAGGAGGAGTTAGATCCTGAAAAAGAGCGGAAGAAGTAAGAATAATAATTAGATAGATAGATAGATAGATAGATAGATAGATAGATAGATAGATAGATAGATAGATAGATAGATAGATAGATATAGAGAGAAGGAGAGAGGGAGAGAGAGGGAGGGAGAGATGGAGGGAAGGATAGAGAGAGGGAGGAAGGGAGGGAGAGAGGGAAGCAGGGAGACAGAAGAGAGAGAGGGAAGGATAGAGAGAGGGAGGAAGGGAGGGAGAGAGGGAAGGAGGGAGAGAGGGAAGGAGGGAGACAGAAGAGAGAGAGGGAAGGATACAGAGAGGGAGGAAGGGAGGGAGAGAGGGAAGGAGGGAGACAGAAGAGAGAGAGGGAAGGATAGAGAGAGGGAGGAAGGGAGGGAGAGAGGGAAGGATAGAGAGAGGGAGGAAGGGAGGGAGAGAAGGAAGGAGGGAGACAGAAGAGAGAGAGGGAAGGATAGAGAGAGGGAGGAAGGGAGGGAGAGAGGGAAGGATAGAGAGAGGGAGGAAGGGAGGGATTATAATTATTATCATTTAGAAGTATATAGTATGAATAATATCATTTCAGACAGACAGACAGACCCAGAGAGAACAAGAGAGAGAGACAAATAGAGAGGGTGACACAGAGAGAGAGAAAGAGAGAGAGAGAGAGAGAGAGAGAGAGAGAGAGATAGATAGATAGATAGATAGATAGATAGATAGATAGACAGACAGACAGACAGACAGACAGACAGACAGACAGACAGACAGACAGACAGACAGACAGACAGACAGACAGACAGACAGACAGACAGACAGACGGACAAAGAGAGAGAGACAGATAGAGAGGGTGACACACACCCACAGATAGATAGATAGATAGATAGATAGATAGATAGATAGATAGATAGATAGATAGATAGATAGATAGATAGATAGATAGATAGATAGATAGATAGATAGATAGATAGATAGATAGATAGATAGATATCTATCTATCTATCTATCTATCTATCTATTTATCTATGGAGAGAGAGAGACAGACAGACAGACAGACAGACCATGCCACAGCATGGTGGCAGCTTTAACCATAGGCTTTAACTGCTCTGTGACACCCTCAAACAGATCTAATGTACGACAAATCTGTACTTAGTACGAGCAAAAGGTTTACATTTTCCGAACCATAAGACCTTGCTGAACGCGTCCGTGTCACTTTGGTGTTTCTAGAGTCAAAATTGTTGATTGTGTCGCAGGTTGGAAACTTTGGGACGTTTAGAAAATCAGCGCCTACTTTTGAATGGGAGTCAATGAGAGGAGAGAGGGAAATGGCTGCACTCAGAGGCTCCCAGTTTAAATTGTGTTCGTCTCTCTGGTTTTTTGAGCACATGAAGAGATCAAGGATGAGCTTGTCTACAAACGTGGCCGAAATTATGTGTGTAGAGTGTAATCTGTGGCCGTGCTGACAGGATAGAGAGAAAAATGTGAGAGGATTTTTAGACCCTCTGTCACTCTACCAACTGCCAACGTCCGAACATTCCGTCCCATTGACTTTCATGTTAAATCTGAATTTTGTCAGAAATTTTAATGATTTTAAAACTATACATATATCTGAAACTGTTGAAGATATCAATAAGCTGAGATATAGCTGAATAGTTGAAAGGTTTGTGAACAGTTTAAAAGTTGAATGAAGTCTGTAGCTGAAAGTATGCTGAAGCTATTAGAGGCTGAATGAAGCAGAAGATTTGAAGAGTTTGAAGACTGTTTCAATGTATTTCCTATGAGAGAAAAATTGCACAAAAAGTTAAATATTTTAAAAAGTATAAATAGTATGAAAGAGAAAAGTCATAGCAATATTGTCCTGAGAAAGCTGCACGTTTTGATATATGAATTGTTGAAATAGCACAAAGTATGAAGGAGCAGAAAACTGCTGAAAAAGGGTGGAAGAAGTAAGAATAATAATAATAATAATAAGTATAAAGATTTGAATAACAATAGTGTGAATGCTTCCAGCATTCACACTAACTAGAAAATTTCCTCTCGGGAAATTTTGAATGGGCCACGGGAGCTACTGCGGGTTGTGCCATCTCTGTCAACATGGGAATCAAACCCACGATCTTAAGGTCAAGACAGAGCTGATCAGACAGACACATGATCATCTTTCTATAAGCACTGATATGGAGGAGCTGTAATCACATTAGGTTAACTGTGTGTGTGTGTGTGTGTGTGTGTGTGTGTGTGTGTGTGTGTGTGTGTGTGTGTGTGTGTGTGACTGTAATCACATGAAGCTGGCTCTAGAGTCTGTGTGTGTGTGTGTGACTGACTTGACACATAGTTAGTTAGTAGCTGCATCCTGTGTCAGTCTGATTTAGCTGTGTCTGTGTTTATAAACATTTAAACGAGCGCCAGGTGGATTGTTTATGAAGTTAACGAGCTCTGGCCTGAGGATCAAAGAGGTTACCACGGCGATAGGGGCCCCCGCAGGCTGAGACAGACAGAAACGTGGAGAAAAACAGCCATTTTCTGCCTCTAAACCGGCCTCACAATTAGGCTTAGCATGACAAAACGGTAACTCCTATCAGAACAAAACACAGATCAACGTTGCTCTAAGGACTTACTGAAAATTTCGGTACGATTTGGTGTTTCTACAGTAAATATTTTGGCGACGCTGGCAGTTTTAAAACATCAGGCCGTTCTGCTCCTCTCAGAAAATATTTGTATTGGACTCAATGAGGAGCAGGGACAGACGTGGCCGCACTCAGAGGCTGATTCTGTAAGTTCTGTAAGTCTCTCTGATATTTTGAGCACATGACATGAGAGATAACAAGTTTGTCTTACAAATTCTGAAAAAATTATGTCTGTAGAGTGTAAATTGTGGCCGTGGTGGCAATTTATCCAGAAAAAATACAGAATGTTTCTTCACTCTCTCCCACTCTAACCGATGATGTCACGCACTCTGACACGAACATTCCATGCAATACACACCCATTATAAACTCATAATTTCTCCAAAAATGATCATGGTCATTGATCAGGGATTGATCAAAAACTATATGACCTATCAAAACGTGGAGTAATACGACAATACACAAGACTTGTGTCTACTGTTTAAAGTTTAAATGGAGTCTCTAGGTGAAAGTATGCCTGAGCAGTAGACTTTTGTTAAACTCCAATGATTGGTCTTTTTCGCTCTTTTTTTTTCGCCCGTCCCATTGACTTACATGCAAATTTTTTGCGCAGTTTTTCGCGACTACGTCGCGAAAAATTCGTAAACTGTTGAGAAAAGTAATAGCACCCCGATCCCGATCAAACCGCACGTTTTGATATATAATTTGTCCTGCAACTCTTCGAGTTGCAGGACTAGTAGCGAATCGAAAATCGTCCGGAAGATGAAAAATAATAAAAACTAGGAAAAAATCCACACAATAACAGTAGTGCCCGGGCTTCGCCCGGGCACTGGTCCCTGCAGCTATTTCATAGCTGTTGGGACCAGTGCCCGGTGCGATTGCCCGTGGCCCTAACTAGAAAAAGATAGCATTTCCTGCAGAAAATGCGTGTGAATGCTGAAAGCAGCTGAACGCTGTTGCTGAAGCAATGCTGAATGAGCTGAAGAAATTGTTGAATCAATGCTAAATTAGTTGACGAAACTGCTAAAGCAATGTTGAAAAGACTAATGCTAGAGTAGAGTAGAGTAGAGAGTAGAGGAATACTTTATTCATCCCTAGGAGGGAAAAAGCTGAAACATATAACTTGTAGTGTGAGATGAATGCCTTTTTAAAGGTAAAAAGCAGTAGAAATGCTAAAGGGAGAAGAAAACATTGAAATTCTGCATGTTTAAATGTAATGGTTAAATAGTTTAAATCTGCAGCTAACCTGACAGGAAGGACAACTGATGAACCAGCACTAACATAGCCGAAGCAATGGCTGAGAATATATTTAAAAGTAGAAGATGTGAGACTTTGTATGAAATGGCTGGAAATTACTTGAATTGTCAAAGAAGAGTTTGAAAAATTCCTGAATTAGGAAAAAAGTTAATGCCTACTGAAATACATTGTAAACTGACAGCAGAAGAACATTGTTGAAGAATATAGATGGAGCATTAGCTGAGGAGTAGAACATGTAAACAGCGGGTTTAATGGTGTGAAATGGTTGAGAAGAGCCTCAGTAGTTTAGGATACGTGTAAAACAATGTGTTCAACATGACCAAAATGGGGAAATGTGTATTTTCAGTTTAAATAGCTAAAGAACAAAATTAACAGCAACGAGTCCATTAACTACAACAGGAAGATAGAGAGGTACACAAAACAGTCAGACAACTGTAGGAAAAGTGTGTGTGTGTGTGTGTGTGTGTGTGTGTGTGTGTGTGTGTGTGTGTGTGTGTGTGTGTGTGAGTGAGTGAGGAAGATATACATAAAGTTCTGACCTGACAACTGTATGAAATGTGTGTGTGTTGGACGTGTGTGTCTGTTTGTGTATGGTTAGTGTGTGTCCATTTGTGTGCGTGTTTGTTGTGTGTGCATGTGTGTCTGTTTGTGTGTAATTGTGTAAATTGTGTATGTGTTTGGTAAGTGGTTGTATGTTTGTTGGGTGTGTGTGTGTGTGTGTGTGTGTGTGTAGGTGTGTGTGTTTGTGTGTGTGTGGTAGTTAGTGTGTGTCCATTTGTGTGTGTGTTGGATGTGTGTGTATGGTGAGTGTGTGTCCATTTGTGTGTGTGTCTCCATTTGTGTGTGTGTGTGTGTGTATGGTGTGTGTGTGTGTGTGTGTGTGTGTGTGTGTGTGTGTTTGTAGTAGTTAGTGTGTGTCCATTTGTGTGTGTGTGTTGGATGTGTATGCATGGTGAGTGTGTGTCCATTTGTGTGTGTGTGTGTGTGTGTTGGATGTGTGTGTATGGTGAGTGTGTGTCCATTTGTGTGTGTGTGTGTGTGTGTGTGTGTCCATTTGTGTGTGTGTGTGTGTGTGTGTGTGTTGGATGTGTGTGTGTGTGTGTGTGTGTGTGTGTGTGTGTGTGTGTGTGTGGTAGTTAGTGTGTGTCCATTTGTGTGTGTGTGTGTGTGTGTGTGTGTGTGTGTGTGTGTGTATGACCGACAGACAGTCAGACAGAGAGAATGTGTGTGCGTTGCCATGGTGACGTTGCCATGGTGAGGTTACCATGGTGAGGTTGCCATGTTGAGGTTACCATGTAACTGTTGGCTGGTGGCTTTAAGGCATGGTGGCAGCTTTAACCATAGGCTTTAACTGCTCTGTGACACCCTCAAACAGATCTAATGTACGACAAATCTGTACTTAGTACGAGCAAAAGGTATACATTTTCCGAACCATAAGACCTTGCTGAACGCGTCCGTGTCACTTTGGTGTTTCTAGAGTAAAAATTGTTGATTGTGTCGCAGGTTGGAAACTTTGGGACGTTTAGAAAATCAGCGCCTACTTTTGAATGGGAGTCAATGAGAGGAGAGAGGGAAATGGCTGCACTCAGAGGCTCCCAGTTTAAATTGTGTTCGTCTCTCTGGTTTTTTGAGCACATGAAGAGATCAAGGATGAGCTTGTCTACAAGCATGCCCGAAATTATGTGTGTAAAGTGTAATCTGTGGCCGTACTGACAGGATAGAGAGAAAAATGTGAGAGGATTTTTAGACCCTCTGTCACTCTACCAACTGCCAACGTCCGAACATTCCGTCCCATTGACTTTCATGTTAAATCTGAATTTTGTCAGAAATTTTAATGATTTTAAAACTATACATATATCTGAAACTGTTGAAGATATCAATAAGCTGAGATATAGCTGAATAGTTGAAAGGTTTGTGAACAGTTTAAAAGTTGAATGAAGTCTGTAGCTGAAAGTATGCTGAAGCTATTAGAGGCTGAATGAAGCAGAAGATTTGAAGAGTTTGAAGACTGTTTCAATGTATTTCCTATGAGAGAAAAATTGCACAAAAAGTTAAATATTTTAAAAAGTATAAATAGTATGAAAGAGAAAAATAATAGCATAAATGTCCTGAATAAGCTGCACGTTTTGATATATGAATTGTTGAAATAGCACAAAGTATGAAGAAGTAGTTAAACACAGAAAAAGGGAAGAAGACTCAGAATAATAATAATAATAACTAGAAAATTTCCTCTCGGGAAATTTTGAATGGGCCACGGGAGCTACTGCGGGTTGTGCCGTCTCTGTCAACATGGGAATCAAACCCACGATCTTAAGGTCAAGACAGAGCTGATCAGACAGACACATGATCATCTTTCTATAAGCACTGATATGGAGGAGCTGTAACCACATTAGGTTACCTGTGTGTGTGTGTGTGTGTGTGTGTGTGTGTGTGTGTGTGTGTGTGTGTAACTGTAATCACATGAAGCTGGCTCTAGAGTCTGTGTGTGTGTGTGTGACTGACTTGACACATAGTTAGTTAGTAGCTGCATCCTGTGTCAGTCTGATTTAGCTGTGTCTGTGTTTATAAACATTTAAACGAGCGCCAGGTGGATTGTTTATGAAGTTAACGAGCCCTGGCCTGAGGATCAAAGAGGTTACCACGGCGATAGGGGCCCCCGCAGGCTGAGACAGACAGAAACGTGGAGAAAAACAGCCATTTTCTGCCTCTAAACCGGCCTCACAATTAGGCTTAGCATGACAAAACGGTAACTCCTATCAGAACAAAACACAGATCAACGTTGCTCTAAGGACTTACTGAAAATTTCGGTACGATTTGGTGTTTCTACAGTAAATATTTTGGCGACGCTGGCAGTTTTAAAACATCAGGCCGTTCTGCTCCTCTCAGAAAATATTTGTATTGGACTCAATGAGGAGCAGGGACAGACGTGGCCGCACTCAGAGGCTGATTCTGTAAGTTCTGTAAGTCTCTCTGATATTTTGAGCACATGACATGAGAGATAACAAGTTTGTCTTACAAATTCTGAAAAAATTATGTCTGTAGAGTGTAAATTGTGGCCGTGGTGGCAATTTATCCAGAAAAAATACAGAATGTTTCTTCACTCTCTCCCACTCTAACCGATGATGTCACGCACTCTGACACGAACATTCCATGCAATACACACCCATTATAAACTCATAATTTCTCCAAAAATGATCATGGTCATTGATCAGGGATTGATCAAAAACTATATGACCTATCAAAACGTGGAGTAATACGACAATACACAAGACTTGTGTCTACTGTTTAAAGTTTAAATGGAGTCTCTAGGTGAAAGTATGCCTGAGCAGTAGACTTTTGTTAAACTCCAATGATTGGTCTTTTTCGGTCTTTTTTTTTCGCCCGTCCCATTGACTTACATGCAAAATTTTTGCGCAGTTTTTCGCGACTACGTCGCGAAAAATTCGTACACTGTTGAGAAAAGTAATAGCACACCGATCCCGATCAAGACGCACGTTTTGATATATAATTTGGCCTGCAACTCTTCGA
>NC_140909.1:3530069-3636690 GCF_045865225.1 Trachurus japonicus
TGTGTGTGTGTGTGTGTGTGTGGTAGTTAGTGTGTGTCCATTTGTGTGTGTGTGTTTGTGTGTGTATGACCGACAGACAGTCAAACAGAGAGAATGTGTGTGCGTTGCCATGGTGACGTTGCCATGGTGAGGTTACCATGGTGAGGTTGCCATGTTGAGGTTACCATGTAACTGTTGGCTGGTGGCTTTAAGGCATGGTGGCAGCTTTAACCATAGGCTTTAACTGCTCTGTGACACCCTCAAACAGATCTAATGTACGACAAATCTGTACTTAGTACGAGCAAAAGGTTTACATTTTCCGAACCATAAGACCTTGCTGAACGCGTCCGTGTCACTTTGGTGTTTCTAGAGTAAAAATTGTTGATTGTGTCGCAGGTTGGAAACTTTGGGACGTTTAGAAAATCAGCGCCTACTTTTGAATGGGAGTCAATGAGAGGAGAGAGGGAATTGGCCGCACTCGGAGGCTCCCAGTTTAAATTGTGTTCGTCTCTCTGGTTTTTTGAGCACATGAAGAGATCAAGGATGAGCTTGTCTACAAGCATGCCCGAAATTATGTGTGTAGAGTGTAATCTGTGGCCGTGCTGGCAGGATAGAGAGAAAAATGTGAGAGGATTTTTAGACCCTCTGTCACTCTACCAACTGCCAACGTCCGAACATTCCGTCCCATTGACTTTCATGTTAAATCTGAATTTTGTCAGAAATTTTAATGATTTTAAAACTATACATATATCTGAAACTGTTGAAGATATCAATAAGCTGAGATATAGCTGAATAGTTGAAAGGTTTGTGAACAGTTTAAAAGTTGAATGAAGTCTGTAGCTGAAAGTATGCTGAAGCTATTAGAGGCTGAATGAAGCAGAAGATTTGAAGAGTTTGAAGACTGTTTCAATCCATTTCCTATGGGAGAAAAATTGCACAAAAAGTTAAATATTTTAAAAAGTATAAACAGTATGAAAGAGAAAAATAATAGCATAAATGTCCTGAAAAAGCTGCACATTTTGATATATGAATTGTTGAAATAGCACAAAGTATGAAGAAGTAGTTAAACACAGAAAAAGGGAAGAAGACTCAGAATAATAATAACTAGAAAAAGAAAGCATTTCCTGCAGAAAATGCGTGTGAATGCTGTAAGCAGCTGAACGCTATTGCTGAAGCAATGCTGAATAAGCTGAAGAAATCATTGAAACAAAGTTGAATTAGCTGAAGAACTGTTGAAAAAGTCTAACGTTGAAGCTGAAACATATAACTTGAAGATTAATGCCTTTTTAAGGACAAAAAGCAGTAGAAATGTAAAAAAAAAAAAAAAAAAAGGAGAAGAAAATGTTAAAATCCTGCATGTTGAAGATGTTTAACAGTTGAAGAGTTGAAATCTGCAGCTAGCCACAGCAAGGAAAACTGATGAACCAGCAGTAACATAGCTGAAGCAACAAGTGAGAATAGATTAAAAAGAAGGAACATGTAAGCAGGAAGCTGATTGACATGACGTGATGGAAAAAATCCTGAATTGTTTAGGTTTAAGTGTAATAAATGTGTGTTTAGTCTAAAAGCAGTAGAAATGTTGAAAAGGCAGAGGAATGTGTTGGAAAATCCTGCATTATTAAGTCTAACAGTTGAGGAGTCTGCAGTCAGCTGCAAAAAGCACTGCTACAGAAAACAGATAAACAAGTGCTAACATGGCTAAAGTAATAAGTGAAAATAGATTAACAAATGGAACCTGTAAGAAGGAGGTTTATTTTGTATGAAATGATTGGAAATTATTTAAATTGTTGAAGATTAGCATAAAGAAATTGAAAAGCTGAAGTCTACTCAAATATATTTAAACATGACAGCATGAATACATTGTTGGACTATTACTAATATAGATTAAACAATATCTAGGTGGTTGGAAATTATTTGAATTGTTGAAGATTGTGGTGAAAGAAAAATTAACATTTTAAGTACACTCAAATTACTCTAATAAAAATTATATGTGTGTTGGATATGTGTGTATGGTCAGTGTGTGTCCGTGTGTGTGTGTGTGTGTGTGTGTGTGTGTGTGTGTGTGTGTGTGTGTGTGTGTGTTGGATATGTGTGTATGGTCAGTGTGTGTCCGTGTGTGTGTGTGTGTTGGATATGTGTGTATGGTCAGTGTGTGTCCGTGTGTGTGTGTGTGTGTCCGTGTGTGTGTGTGTGTGTGTGTGTGTGTGTGTGTGTTGGATATGTGTGTATGGTCAGTGTGTGTCCATTTGTGTGTGTGACCGACAGACAGTCAAATAGAGAGAATGTGTGTGCGTTGCCATGGTGACGTTGCCATGGTGAGGTTACCATGGTGAGGTTGCCATGTTGAGGTTACCATGTAACTGTTGGCTGGTGGCTTTAAGGTATGGTGGCAGCTTTAACCATAGGCTTTAACTGCTCTGTGACACCCTCAAACAGATCTAATGTACGACAAATCTGTACTTAGTACGAGCAAAAGGTTTACATTTTCCGAACCATAAGACCTTGCTGAGCGCGTCCATGTCACTTTGGTGTTTCTAGAGTAAAAATTGTTGATTGTGTCGCAGGTTGGAAACTTTGGGACGTTTAGAAAATCAGCTCCTACTTTTGAATGGGAGTCAATGAGAGGAGAGAGGGAAATGGCCACACTCAGAGGCTCCTAGTTTAAATTGTGTTCGTCTCTCTGGTTTTTTGAGCACATGAAGAGATCAAGGATGAGCTTGTCTACAAACGTGGCCGAAATTATGTGTGTAGAGTTTAATCTGTGGCCGTGCTGACAGGATAGAGAGAAAAATGTGAGAGGATTTTTAGACCCTCTGTCACTCTACCAACTGCCAACGTCCGAACATTCCGTCCCATTGACTTTCATGTTAAATCTGAATTTTGTCAGAAATTTTAATGATTTTAAAACTATACATATATCTGAAACTGTTGAAGATATCAATAAGCTGAGATATAGCTGAATAGTTGAAAGGTTTGTGAACAGTTTAAAAGTTGAATGAAGTCTGTAGCTGAAAGTATGCTGAAGCTATTAGAGGCTGAATGAAGCAGAAGATTTGAAGAGTTTGAAGACTGTTTCAATGTATTTCCTATGAGAAAAAAATTGCACAAAAAGTTAAATATTTTAAAAAGTATAAATAGTATGAAAGAGAAAAATAATAGCATAAATGTCCTGAAAAAGCTGCACGTTTTGATATATGAATTGTTGAAATAGCACAAAGTATGAAGAAGGAGTTAAACGCAGAAAAAGGGTGAAAGAAGTAAGAATAATAATAATAAGTATAAAGATTTGAATAACAATAGTGTGAATGCTTCCAGCATTCACACTAATAATAAGAAAAAATCCACACAATAACAGTAGTGCCCGGGCTTCGCCCGGGCACTGGTCCCTGCAGCTATTTCATAGCTGTTGGGACCAGTGCCCGGGGCGATTGCCCGTGGCCCTAACTAGAAAAAGATAGCATTTCCTGCAGAAAATGCGTGTGAATGCTGAAAGCAGCTGAACGCTGTTGCTGAAGCAATGCTGAATCAGCTGAAGAAATTGTTGAATCAATGCTAAATTAGTTGACGAAACTGCTAAAGCAATGTTGAAAAGACTAATGCTAGAGTAGAGTAGAGTAGAGAGTAGAGGAATACTTTATTCATCCCTAGGAGGGAAAAAGCTGAAACATATAACTTGTAGTGTGAGATGAATGCCTTTTTAAAGGTAAAAAGCAGTAGAAATGCTAAAGGGAGAAGAAAACATTGAAATTCTGCATGTTTAAATGTAATGGTTAAATAGTTGAAATCTGCAGCTAACCTGACAGGAAGGACAACTGATGAACCAGCACTAACATAGCCGAAGCAATGGCTGAGAATATATTTAAAAGTAGAAGATGTGAGACTTTGTATGAAATGGCTGGAAATTACTTGAATTGTCAAAGAAGAGTTTGAAAAATTCCTGAATTAGGAAAAAGTTAATGCCTACTGAAATACATTGTAAACTGACAGCAGAAGAACATTGTTGAAGAATATAGATGGAGCATTAGCTGAGGAGTAGAACATGTAAACAGCGGGTTTAATGGTGTGAAATGGTTGAGAAGAGCCTCAGTAGTTTAGGATACGTGTAAAACAATGTGTTCAACATGACCAAAATGGGGAAATGTGTATTTTCAGTTTAAATAGCTAAAAAACAAAATTAACAGCAACGAGTCCATTAACTACAACAGGAAGATAGAGAGGTACATACAAAACAGTCAGACAACTGTAGGAAAAGTGTGTGTGTGTGTGTGTGTGTGTGTGTGTGTGTGTGTGTGTGTGTGTGTGTGTGTGTGTGTGTGTGTGTGTGTGTGAGGAAGATATACAAAAGTGTGTGTGTGTGTGTGTGTGTGTGGAAGATATACATAAAGTTCTGACCTGACAACTGTATGAAATGTGTGTGTGTTGGACGTGTGTGTCTGTTTGTGTATGGTTAGTGTGTGTCCATTTGTGTGTGTGTTTGTTGTGTGTGCATGTTTGTCTGTTTGTGTGTAATTGTGTAAATTGTGTATGTGTTTGGTAAGTGGTTGTATGTTTGTTGGGTGTGTGTGTGTGTGTGTGTGTGTGTTTGTGTGTGTGTGGTAGTTAGTGTGTGTCCATTTGTGTGTGTGTGTGTGTGTTGGATGTGTGTGTATGGTGAGTGTGTGTCCATTTGTGTGTGTGTGTCCATTTGTGTGTGTGCGTGTGTGTGTATGGTGTGTGTGTGTGTGTGTGTGTGTGTGTGTAGTAGTAGTTAGTGTGTGTCCATTTGTGTTTGTGTGTTGGATGTGTATGCATGGTGAGTGTGTGTCCATTTGTGTGTATGTTGGATGTGTGTGTATGGTGAGTGTGTGTCCATTTGTGTGTGTGTGTGTGTGTGTGTGTGTGTGTGTGTGTGTGTGTGTGTCCATTTGTGTGTGTGTGTGTGTGTGTGTGTCCATTTGTGTGTGTGTGTTGGATGTGTATGCATGGTGAGTGTGTGTCCATTTGTGTGTGTGTTGGATGTGTGTGTATGGTGAGTGTGTGTCCATTTGTGTGTGTGTGTGTGTCCATTTGTGTGTGTGTGTGTGTGTGTGTTGGATGTGTGTGTGTGTGTGGTAGTTAGTGTGTGTCCATTTGTGTGTGTGTGTGTATGACCGACAGACAGTCAGACAGAGAGAATGTGTGTGCGTTGCCATGGTGACGTTGCCATGGTGAGGTTACCATGGTGAGGTTGCCATGTTGAGGTTACCATGTAACTGTTGGCTGGTGGCTTTAAGGCATGGTGGCAGCTTTAACCATAGGCTTTAACTGCTCTGTGACACCCTCAAACAGATCTAATGTACGACAAATCTGTACTTAGTACGAGCAAAAGGTTTACATTTTCCGAACCATAAGACCTTGCTGAACGCGTCCGTGTCACTTTGGTGTTTCTAGAGTAAAAATTGTTGATTGTGTCGCAGGTTGGAAACTTTGGGACGTTTAGAAAATCAGCGCCTACTTTTGAATGGGAGTCAATGAGAGGAAGGGAGGGAACGGGCCGCACTCGGAGGCTCCCAGTTTAAATTGTGTTCGTCTCTCTGGTTTTTTGAGCACATGAAGAGATCAAGGATGAGCTTGTCTACAAGCATGCCCGAAATTATGTGTGTAGAGTGTAATCTGTGGCCGTACTGACAGGATAGAGAGAAAAATGTGAGAGGATTTTTAGACCCTCTGTCACTCTACCAACTGCCAACGTCCGAACATTCCGTCCCATTGACTTTCATGTTAAATCTGAATTTTGTCAGAAATTTTAATGATTTTAAAACTATACATATATCTGAAACTGTTGAAGATATCAATAAGCTGAGATATAGCTGAATAGTTGAAAGGTTTGTGAACAGTTTAAAAGTTGAATGAAGTCTGTAGCTGAAAGTATGCTGAAGCTATTAGAGGCTGAATGAAGCAGAAGATTTGAAGAGTTTGAAGACTGTTTCAATGTATTTCCTATGAGAGAAAAATTGCACAAAAAGTTAAATATTTTAAAAAGTATAAATAGTATGAAAGAGAAAAATAATAGCATAAATGTCCTGAAAAAGCTGCACGTTTTGATATATGAATTGTTGAAATAGCACAAAGTATGAAGAAGTAGTTAAACACAGAAAAAGGGAAGAAGACTCAGAATAATAATAATAATAATAATAATAATAAGTTTAAAGAAACAAAATGGCCGAACAGAATAACAATACTGTGAATGCTTCCAGCATTCACACTAATAATAATAATAATAATAAGTTTAAAGAAACAAAATGGCCGAACAGAATAACAATACTGTGAATGCTTCCAGCATTCACACTAACTAGAAAATTTCCTCTCGGGAAATTTTGAATGGGCCACGGGAGCTACTGCGGGTTGTGCCATCTCTGTCAACATGGGAATCAAACCCACGATCTTAAGGTCAAGACAGAGCTGATCAGACAGACATGATCATCTTTCTATAAGCACTGATATGGAGGAGCTGTAACCACATTAGGTTAACTGTGTGTGTGTGTGTGTGTGTGTGTGTGTGTGTGTGTGTGTGTGTGTGTGTGTGTGTGTGTGTGTGTGTGTGTGTGTGTGTGTGTGTGTGTGTGTGTGTGTGTGTAACTGTAATCACATGAAGCTGGCTCTAGAGTCTGTGTGTGTGTTGTAGTTAGTTAGTAGCTGCATCCTGTGTCAGTCTGATTTAGCTGTGTCTGTGTTTATAAACATTTAAACGAGCGCCAGGTGGATTGTTTATGAAGTTAACGAGCTCTGGCCTGAGGATCAAAGAGGTTACCACGGCGATAGGGGCCCCTGCAGGCTGAGACAGACAGAAACGTGGAGAAAAACAGCCATTTTCTGCCTCTAAACCGGTCTCACAATTAGGCTTAGCATGACAAAACGGTAACTCCTATCAGAACAAAACACAGATCAACGTTGCTCTAAGGACTTACTGAAAATTTCGGTACGATTTGGTGTTTCTACAGTAAATATTTTGGCGACGCTGGCAGTTTTAAAACATTAGGCCGTTCTGCTCCTCTCAGAAAATATTTGTATTGGACTCAATGAGGAGCAGGGACAGACGTGGCCGCACTCAGAGGCTGATTCTGTAAGTTCTGTAAGTCTCTCTGATATTTTGAGCACATGACATGAGAGATAACAAGTTTGTCTTACAAATTCTGAAAAAATTATGTCTGTAGAGTGTAAATTGTGGCCGTGCTCACAGTTTATCCAGAAAAAATACAGAATGTTTCTTCACTCTCTCCCACTCTAACTGATGATGTCACGCACTCTGACACGAACATTCTATGCAATACACACCCATTATAAACTCATAATTTCTCCAAAAATGATCATGGTCATTGATCAGGGATTGATCAAAAACTATATGACCTATCAAAACGTGGAGTAATACGACAATACACAAGACTTGTGTCTACTGTTTAAAGTTTAAATGGAGTCTCTAGGTGAAAGTATGCCTGAGCAGTAGACTTTTGTTAAACTCCAATGATTGGTCTTTTTCGCTCTTTTTTTCCCGCCCGTCCCATTGACTTACATGCAAAAATTTTGCGCAGTAAATCGCGACTTACGTCGCGAATAATTCGTACACTGTTGAGAAAAGTAATAGCACACCGATCCCGATCAGGACGCACATTTTGATATATAATTTGTCCTGCAACTCGAAGAGTTGCAGGACTAGTAGCGAACCGAAAGTTGGCCGGAAGTGGAAAAATAACTAGGAAAAAATCCACACAATAACAGTAGTGCCCGGGCTTCGCCCGGGCACTGGTCCCTGCAGCTATTTCATAGCTGTAGGGATCAGTGCCCGGTGCGATTGCCCGTGGCCCTAACTAGAAAAAGATAGCATTTCCTGCAGAAAATGCGTGTGAATGCTGAAAGCAGCTGAACGCTGTTGCTGAAGCAATGCTGAATCAGCTGAAGAAATTGTTGAATCAATGCTAAATTAGTTGACGAAACTGCTAAAGCAATGTTGAAAAGACTAATGCTAGAGTAGAGTAGAGTAGAGTAGAGAGTAGAGGAATACTTTATTCATCCCTAGGAGGGAAAAAGCTGAAACATATAACTTGTAGTGTGAGATGAATGCCTTTTTAAAGGTAAAAAGCAGTAGAAATGCTAAAGGGAGAAGAAAACATTGAAATTCTGCATGTTTAAATGTAATGGTTAAATAGTTGAAATCTGCAGCTAACCTAACAGGAAGGACAACTGATGAACCAGCACTAACATAGCCGAAGCAATGGCTGAGAATATATTTAAAAGTAGAAGATGTGAGACTTTGTATGAAATGGCTGGAAATTACTTGAATTGTCAAAGAAGAGTTTGAAAAATTCCTGAATTAGGAAAAAAGTTCATGCCTACTGAAATACATTGTAAACTGACAGCAGAAGAACATTGTTGAAGAATATAGATCATTAGCATTAGCTGAGAAGTAGAACATGTAAACAGCGGGTTTAATGGTGTGAAATGGTTGAGAAGAGCCTCAGTAGTTTAGGATACGTGTAAAACAATGTGTTCAACATGACCAAAATGGGGAAATGTGTATTTTCAGTTTAAATAGCTAAAGAACAAAATTAACAGCAACGAGTCCATTAACTACAACAGGAAGATAGAGAGGTACACAAAACAGTCAGACAACTGTAGGAAAAGTGTGTGTGTGTGTGTGTGTGTGTGTGTGTGTGTGGTGTGTGTGTGTGTGTGTGTGTGTGTGTGTGTGTGTGTGTGTGTGTGTGTGTGTGTGTGTGTGTGAGGAAGATATACATAAAGTTCTGACCTGACAACTGTATGAAATGTGTGTGTGTTGGACGTGTGTGTCTGTTTGTGTATGGTTAGTGTGTGTCCATTTGTGTGTGTGTTTGTTGTGTGTGCATGTTTGTCTGTTTGTGTGTAATTGTGTAAATTGTGTATGTGTTTGGTAAGTGGTTGTATGTTTGTTGGGTGTGTGTGTGTGTGTGTGTGTGTGTGTGTGTGTGTTTGTGTGTGTGTGGTAGTTAGTGTGTGTCCATTTGTGTGTGTGTGTGTGTGTTGGATGTGTGTGTATGGTGAGTGTGTGTCCATTTGTGTGTGTGTGTCCATTTGTGTGTGTGCGTGTGTGTGTATGGTGTGTGTGTGTGTGTGTGTGTGTGTGTGTGTGTGTGTGTAGTAGTAGTTAGTGTGTGTCCATTTGTGTGTGTGTGTTGGATGTGTATGCATGGTGAGTGTGTGTCCATTTGTGTGTGTGTTGGATGTGTGTGTATGGTGAGTGTGTGTCCATTTGTGTGTGTGTGTGTGTGTGTGTTGTGTGTGTGTCCATTTGTGTGTGTGTGTGTGTGTGTGTGTGTGTGTGTGTGTTGGATGTGTGTGTGTGTGTGTGTGTGGTAGTTAGTGTGTGTCCATTTGTGTGTGTGTGTGTGTGTGTATGACCGACAGACAGTCAGACAGAGAGAATGTGTGTGCGTTGCCATGGTGACGTTGCCATGGTGAGGTTACCATGGTGAGGTTGCCATGTTGAGGTTACCATGTAACTGTTGGCTGGTGGCTTTAAGGTATGGTGGCAGCTTTAACCATAGGCTTTAACTGCTCTGTGACACCCTCAAACAGATCTAATGTACGACAAATCTGTACTTAGTACGAGCAAAAGGTTTACATTTTCCGAACCATAAGACCTTGCTGAACGCGTCCGTGTCACTTTGGTGTTTCTAGAGTAAAAATTGTTGATTGTGTCGCAGGTTGGAAACTTTGGGACGTTTAGAAAATCAGCGCCTACTTTTGAATGGGAGTCAATGAGAGGAAGGGAGGGAACTGGCCGCACTCGGAGGCTCCCAGTTTAAATTGTGTTCGTCTCTCTGGTTTTTTGAGCACATGAAGAGATCAAGGATGAGCTTGTCTACAAGCATGCCCGAAATTATGTGTGTAGAGTGTAATCTGTGGCCGTACTGACAGGATAGAGAGAAAAATGTGAGAGGATTTTTAGACCCTCTGTCACTCTGCCAACTGCCAACGTCCGAACATTCCGTCCCATTGACTTTCATGTTAAATCTGAATTTTGTCAGAAATTTTAATGATTTTAAAACTATACATATATCTGAAACTGTTGAAGATATCAATAAGCTGAGATATAGCTGAATAGTTGAAAGGTTTGTGAACAGTTTAAAAGTTGAATGAAGTCTGTAGCTGAAAGTATGCTGAAGCTATTAGAGGCTGAATGAAGCAGAAGATTTGAAGAGTTTGAAGACTGTTTCAATGTATTTCCTATGAGAGAAAAATTGCACAAAAAGTTAAATATTTTAAAAAGTATAAATAGTATGAAAGAGAAAAATAATAGCCTAAATGTCCTGAATAAGCTGCACGTTTTGATATATGAATTGTTGAAATAGCACAAAGTATGAAGAAGTAGTTAAACACAGAAAAAGGGAAGAAGACTCAGAATAATAATAATAACTAGAAAAAGATAGCATTTCCTGCAGAAAATGCGTGTGAATGCTGAAAGCAGCTGAACGCTGTTGCTGAAGCAATGCTGAATGAGCTGAAGAAATTGTTGAATCAATGCTAAATTAGTTGACGAAACTGCTAAAGCAATGTTGAAAAGACTAATGCTAGAGTAGAGTAGAGTAGAGTAGAGTAGAGTAGAGTAGAGTAGAGTAGAAGAATACTTTATTCATCCCTAGGAGGGAAAAAGCTTAAACATATAACTTGTAGAAAGGTAAAAAGCAGTAGAAATGCTAAAGGGAGAAGAAAACATTTAAATTCTGCATCTTTAAATGTAATGGTTAAATAGATGAAATCTGTAGCTAACCTGACAGGAAGGACAACTGATGAACCAGCACTAACATAGCTGAAGCAATGGCTGAGAATATATTTAAAAGTAGAAGATGTGAGACTTTGTATGAAATGGCTGGAAATTACTTGAATTGTCAAAGAAGAGTTTGAAAAATTCCTGAATTAGGAAAAAAGTTAATGCCTACTGAAATACATTGTAAACTGACAGCAGAAGAACATTGTTGAAGAATATAGATGGAGCATTAGCTGAGGAGTAGAACATGTAAACAGCGGGTTTAATGGTGTGAAATGGTTGAGAAGAGCCTCAGTAGTTTAGGATACGTGTAAAACAATGTGTTCAACATGACCAAAATGGGGAAATGTGTATTTTCAGTTTAAATAGCTAAAGAACAAAATTAACAGCAACGAGTCCATTAACTACAACAGGAAGATAGAGAGGTACATACAAAACAGTCAGACAACTGTAGGAAAAGTGTGTGTGTGTGTGTGTGTGTGTGTGTGTGTGAGAGAGAGAGTGAGGAAGATATACAAAAGTGTGTGTGTGTGTGTGTGTGTGTGTGTGTGTGTGTGTGTGTGTGTGTGTGTGTGTGTGTGTGTGTGTGTGTGTGAGTGAGGAAGATATACAAAAAGTTCTGGCCTGACAACTGTATGAAATGTGTGTGTGTTGGACGTGTGTGTCTGTTTGTGTATGGTTAGTGTGTGTCCATTTGTGTGTGTGTTTGTTGTGTGTGCATGTGTGTCTGTTTGTGTGTAATTGTGTAAATTGTGTATGTGTTTGGTAAGTGGTTGTATGTTTGTTGGGTGTGTGCGTGTGTGTGTGTGTGTGTGTGTGTGTGTGGTAGTTAGTGTGTGTCCATTTGTGTGTGTGTGTGTGTGTGTGTGTGTGTGTGTGTTGGATGTGTGTGTATGGTGAGTGTGTGTGTGTGTGTGTGTGTGTTTGTGTGTGTGTGTGTGTGGTAGTTAGTGTGTGTCCATTTGTGTGTGTGTGTGTGTGTGTGTGTGTGTTGGATGTGTGTGTATGGTGAGTGTGTGTCCATTTGTGTGCGTGTGTGTTGGATGTGTGTGTATGGTGTGTGTGTGTGTGTGTGTGTGTGTAGTAGTTAGTGTGTGTCCATTTGTGTGTGTGTGTTGGATGTGTATGCATGGTGAGTGTGTGTCCATTTGTGTGCGTGTGTGTGTGTGTGTTGGATGTGTGTGTATGGTGAGTGTGTGTCCATTTGTGTGTGTGTGTGTGTCCATTTGTGTGTGTGTGTGTGTGTGTGGTAGTTAGTGTGTGTCCATTTGTGTGTGTGTGTGTGTGTATGACCGACAGACAGTCAGACAGAGAGAATGTGTGCGTTGCCATGGTGACGTTGCCATGGTGAGGTTACCATGGTGAGGTTGCCATGGTGAGGTTACCATGTTGAGGTTACCATGTAACTGTTGGCTGGTGGCTTTAAGGTATGGTGGCAGCTTTAACCATAGGCTTTAACTGCTCTGTGACACCCTCAAACAGATCTAATGTACGACAAATCTGTACTTAGTACGAGCAAAAGGTTTACATTTTCCGAACCATAAGACCTTGCTGAACACGTCCATGTCACTTTGGTGTTTCTAGAGTAAAAATTGTTGATTGTGTCGCAGGTTGGAAACTTTGGGACGTTTAGAAAATCAGCGCCTACTTTTGAATGGGAGTCAATGGGAGGAGAGAGGGAACTGGCTGCACTCGGAGGCTCTTAGTTTAAATTGTGTTCGTCTCTCTGGTTTTCTGAGCACATGAAGAGATCAAGGATGAGCTTGTCTACAAGCATGCCCGAAATTATGTGTGTAGAGTGTAATCTGTGGCCGTGCTGGCAGGATAGAGAGAAAAATGTGAGAGGATTTTTAGACCCTCTGTCACTCTACCAACTGCCAACGTCCGAACATTCCGTCCCATTGACTTTCATGTTAAATCTGAATTTTGTCAGAAATTTTAATGATTTTAAAACTATACATATATCTGAAACTGTTGAAGATATCAATAAGCTGAGATATAGCTGAATAGTTGAAAGGTTTGTGAACAGTTTAAAAGTTGAATGAAGTCTGTAGCTGAAAGTATGCTGAAGCTATTAGAGGCTGAATGAAGCAGAAGATTTGAAGAGTTTGAAGACTGTTTCAATGTATTCCTATGGGAAAAAAATTGCACAAAAAGTTAAATATTTTAAAAAGTATAAATAGTATGAAAGAGAAAAATAATAGCCTAAATGTCCTGAAAAAGCTGCACGTTTTGATATATGAATTGTTGAAATAGCACAAAGTATGAAGAAGGAGTTAAACGCAGAAAAAGGGAAGAAGACTCAGAATAATAATAATAATAAGTTTAAAGAAACAAAATGGCCGAACAGAATAACAATACTGTGAATGCTTCCAGCATTCACACTAATAATAACTAGAAAAAGATAGCATTTCCTGCAGAAAATGCGTGTGAATGCTGAAAGCAGCTGAACGCTGTTGCTGAAGCAATGCTGAATCAGCTGAAGAAATTGTTGAATCAATGCTAAATTAGTTGACGAAACTGCTAAAGCAATGTTGAAAAGACTAATGCTAGAGTAGAGTAGAGTAGAGAGTAGAGGAATACTTTATTCATCCCTAGGAGGGAAAAAGCTGAAACATATAACTTGTAGTGTGAGATGAATGCCTTTTTAAAGGTAAAAAGCAGTAGAAATGCTAAAGGGAGAAGAAAACATTGAAATTCTGCATGTTTAAATGTAATGGTTAAATAGTTGAAATCTGCAGCTAACCTAACAGGAAGGACAACTGATGAACCAGCACTAACATAGCCGAAGCAATGGCTGAGAATATATTTAAAAGTAGAAGATGTGAGACTTTGTATGAAATGGCTGGAAATTACTTGAATTGTCAAAGAAGAGTTTGAAAAATTCCTGAATTAGGAAAAAAGTTCATGCCTACTGAAATACATTGTAAACTGACAGCAGAAGAACATTGTTGAAGAATATAGATGGAGCATTAGCTGAGGAGTAGAACATGTAAACAGCGGGTTTAATGGTGTGAAATGGTTGAGAAGAGCCTCAGTAGTTTAGGATACGTGTAAAACAATGTGTTCAACATGACCAAAATGGGGAAATGTGTATTTTCAGTTTAAATAGCTAAAGAACAAAATTAACAGCAACGAGTCCATTAACTACAACAGGAAGATAGAGAGGTACACAAAACAGTCAGACAACTGTAGGAAAAGTGTGTGTGTGTGTGTGTGTGTGTGTGTGTGTGTGTGTGTGTGTGTGTGTGTGTGTGTGTGTGTGTGTGTGTGTGTGAGGAAGATATACATAAAGTTCTGACCTGACAACTGTATGAAATGTGTGTGTGTTGGACGTGTGTGTCTGTTTGTGTATGGTTAGTGTGTGTCCATTTGTGTGTGTGTTTATTGTGTGTGCATGTTTGTCTGTTTGTGTGTAATTGTGTAAATTGTGTATGTGTTTGGTAAGTGGTTGTATGTTTGTTGGGTGTGTGTGTGTGTGTGTGTGTGTGTGTGTGTGTGTGTGTGTGTTTGTGTGTGTGTGGTAGTTAGTGTGTGTCCATTTGTGTGTGTGTGTGTGTGTGTTGGATGTGTGTGTATGGTGAGTGTGTGTCCATTTGTGTGTGTGCGTGTGTGTGTATGGTGTGTGTGTGTGTGTGTGTGTGTGTGTGTGTGTGTGTAGTAGTAGTTAGTGTGTGTCCATTTGTGTGTGTGTGTTGGATGTGTATGCATGGTGAGTGTGTGTCCATTTGTGTGTGTGTTGGATGTGTGTGTATGGTGAGTGTGTGTCCATTTTTGTGTGTGTGTGTGTGTGTGTGTGTGTCCATTTGTGTGTGTGTGTGTGTGTGTTGGATGTGTGTGTGTGTGTGGTAGTTAGTGTGTGTCCATTTGTGTGTGTGTGTGTGTGTGTGTATGACCGACAGACAGTCAGACAGAGAGAATGTGTGTGCGTTGCCATGGTGACGTTGCCATGGTGAGGTTACCATGGTGAGGTTGCCATGTTGAGGTTACCATGTAACTGTTGGCTGGTGGCTTTAAGGTATGGTGGCAGCTTTAACCATAGGCTTTAACTGCTCTGTGACACCCTCAAACAGATCTAATGTACGACAAATCTGTACTTAGTACGAGCAAAAGGTTTACATTTTCCGAACCATAAGACCTTGCTGAACGCGTCCGTGTCACTTTGGTGTTTCTAGAGTAAAAATTGTTGATTGTGTCGCAGGTTGGAAACTTTGGGACGTTTAGAAAATCAGCGCCTACTTTTGAATGGGAGTCAATGAGAGGAAGGGAGGGAACTGGCCGCACTCGGAGGCTCCCAGTTTAAATTGTGTTCGTCTCTCTGGTTTTTTGAGCACATGAAGAGATCAAGGATGAGCTTGTCTACAAGCATGCCCGAAATTATGTGTGTAGAGTGTAATCTGTGGCCGTACTGACAGGATAGAGAGAAAAATGTGAGAGTATTTTTAGACCCTCTGTCACTCTACCAACTGCCAACGTCCGAACATTCCGTCCCATTGACTTTCATGTTAAATCTGAATTTTGTCAGAAATTTTAATGATTTTAAAACTATACATATATCTGAAACTGTTGAAGATATCAATAAGCTGAGATATAGCTGAATAGTTGAAAGGTTTGTGAACAGTTTAAAAGTTGAATGAAGTCTGTAGCTGAAAGTATGCTGAAGCTATTAGAGGCTGAATGAAGCAGAAGATTTGAAGAGTTTGAAGACTGTTTCAATGTATTTCCTATGAGAGAAAAATTGCACAAAAAGTTAAATATTTTAAAAAGTATAAATAGTATGAAAGAGAAAAATAATAGCCTAAATGTCCTGAATAAGCTGCACGTTTTGATATATGAATTGTTGAAATAGCACAAAGTATGAAGAAGTAGTTAAACACAGAAAAAGGGAAGAAGACTCAGAATAATAATAACTAGAAAAAGCATTTCCAAGAATGGAAATGGTGTGACTGCTGATAGCAACTGAACGCTGTTGCAGAATTAGCAAATAGTGCAAGCAGTGATCACCATACAAATGTTTGACCAAGGTCGGAATTGAACCCACAACCTCATGGTCATTAGACTTCCACTCTGCCTCTAGGCCACGGTGCACACACAGTTGCAGAGACTGTTGTCTGTTAATGATCTGCACACTGTCAACATCAAGAAAGCTTGAGAGTCAAGCTTGAATGACTTAGAATGAAAATTTCTGTGAATTTCAGGCTGAGAGCAGCAGTTTCAACATGAAGCAAGTTATCAGAAGTCAACAGAGGACAACTGGGAAAATAATTCACTATAATTGTTGTTGAGGCAAGAATTGAACCAGCAACCTTCAGGTCTCCAGACCAGCAAGCTAACCACTAGGCTACAGACAGAGACAGTATGTGAGGGGTAAAGAAAACCTTTGATAAGAGGATCACTGGCTTCTGCTTAAAAAAAAAAGTAAGGAATCGAACCCATGACCTCATGATCAATAAACCTTTACTCTGCCACTTCGCCACAGAGAGCACAGACATAAGCATGTTTCAGACAGAGTTGTGGAGAATTCTCAGCATTGGGCTGAATGAGAGCAGAGAGCTCCCTGGCTACATTTAAAAAATATTTAAAATTATTATCTAAGTCTCTTTGCATTTTTTGGCCAGAATTTTAGCCAGAAGACAAGTGTGGCTACAAAACTGGAGAAAATAATTTGTCTAGAGTTTAATTTGCAGAAAAAGTTAAATATTTTAAAAAGTATAAATAGTTAAAAAGAGAAAAGTAACGCCGATAAAGTTCAAAAAAAGCTGCACGTTTTGATATATGAATTGTTGAAATAGCACAACACCTAACACACTAACCATATGGCCACAGAGAACCTGAGTTACAATGAGC
The DNA here is from genome assembly GCF_045865225.1 of Trachurus japonicus. Lineage (NCBI taxonomy): Eukaryota > Metazoa > Chordata > Actinopteri > Carangiformes > Carangidae > Trachurus > Trachurus japonicus. Next base: position 3,546,655 of record NC_140909.1, read on the forward strand.
TTTATACTATGAGGAATCAAAGACTGTCCAATGACAGCTGAATAATTGGAATCAAAAGTCAAGCAATGATGTGCAATGACTGAGGCAGGAATCGAACCCGTGACCATATGATCACTAAACCTTTACTCTGCCACTCGGCTACAGAGAGCACACTGCTTTCAAGACTGTTGTCATTCATTGTAATGTGATGATGTGCTGCAAACTGGTACGAGTAATCAAGGAGATAACAAACACCTGTAACCAATTGAAGGCGGGGGAGGAGAGCAGAATTCAACATAACATAACAAGAATTCTTCCCTTGGATTCGAACCAGTGACCTTAGGGTTGGCAGGCAGTTACCCTAACCCCTACACTACAGAGGAGTTATCAAGAAGAGAGGTTGAGACTTTGATGAATGTGAGATTTTTCAATGATGCTTAAAACAAAAATAAATTAATATAAATTAGCCACACCAAGTGAGAAGAGGACTTTTTTGTGACCTGTGACTATTTTTTGGTGAATTCAAATGAATTAAAAAGCACTTAACAGCAAGTTACAAAGTTGAGCTCCTTCTCCTGCTGATGTGAAAAAAATGCATTGAGCTTAATGAGAGCAGAGAGCTCCCTGGCTGCATTTAAAAAATATTTTAAATTATTATCTAAGTCTCTTTGCATTTTTGACCAGAATTTTAGCCAGAAGACAAGTGTGGCTACAAAACTGGAGAAAATAATTTGTCTAGAGTTTAATTTGTGGCCGTGCTGACAGTTTAGCCAGAAAAACTCTAGAATGTTTTTTTGCCTCTCTCCACTCTGACACCACTCTGGCTCTGCTCGTTAGACGCAATACACACACATTATAAAGCTGAAAAAAATCAGAAAAAGTTAAATATTTGAAAAAGTATAAATAGTTAAAAAGAGAAAAGTAATGCCGATAAAGTTCAAAAGAAGCTGCACGTTTTGATATATGAATTGTTGAAATAGCACAAAGTATGAAGGACTAGAAGAAGACCGTAAAAAGGCGGAAGAAAATGGCCAAACAGAAGAACAATAGTGTGACTGCTTCAGCAGTCACACTAATAACTAGAAAAAGCATTTCCAAGAATGGAAATGGTGTGACTGCTGATAGCACCTGAACGCTGTTGCAGAATTAGCAAATAGTGCAAGCAGTGATCACCATACAAATGTTTGACCAAGGTTGGAATCGAACCCACAACCTCATGGTCATTAGACTTCCACTCTGCCTCTAGGCCACGGTGCACACGCAGTTGCAGAGACTGTTGTCTGTTAATGATCTTCACACTGTCAACATCAAGAAAGCTTGAGAGTCAAGCTTGAATGACTTAGAATGAAAATGTCTGTGAATTTCAGGCTGAGAGCAGCAGTTTCAACATGAAGCAAGTTATCAGAAGTCAACAGAGGACAACTGGGAAAATAATTCACTATAATTGTTGTTGAGGCAAGAATTGAACCAGCAACCTTCAGGTCTCCAGACCAGCAAGCTAACCACTAGGCTACAGACAGAGACAGTATGTGAGGGGTAAAGAAAACCTTTGATAAGAGGATCACTGGCTTCTGCTTAAAAAAAAAAGTAAGGAATCGAACCCATGACCTCATGATCAATAAACCTTTACTCTGCCACTTCGCCACAGAGAGCACAGACATAAGCATGTTTCAGACAGAGTTGTGGAGAATTCTCAGCATTGGGCTGAATGAGAGCAGAGAGCTCCCTGGCTGCATTTAAAAAATATTTAAAATTATTATCTAAGTCTCTTTGCATTTTTGACCAGAATTTTAGCCAGAAGACAAGTGTGGCTACAAAACTGGAGAAAATAATTTGTCTAGAGTTTAATTTGCAGAAAAAGTTAAATATTTTAAAAAGTATAAATAGTTAAAAAGAGAAAAGTAACGCCGATAAAGTTCAAAAAAAGCTGCACGTTTTGATATATGAATTGTTGAAATAGCACAACACCTAACACACTAACCATATGGCCACAGAGAACCTGAGTTACAATGAGCTTTATACTATGAGGAATCAAAGACTGTCCAATGACAGCTGAATAATTGGAATCAAAAGTCAAGCAATGATGTGAAATGACTGAGGCAGGAATCGAACCCCTGACCATATGATCACTAAACCTTTACTCTGCCACTCGGCTACAGAGAGCACACTGCTTTCAAGACTGTTGTCATTCATTGTAATGTGATGATGTGCTGCAAACTGGTACGAGTAATCAAGGAGATAACAAACACCTGTAACCAATTGAAGGCGGGGGAGGAGAGCAGAATTCAACATAACATAACAAGAATTCTTCCCTTGGATTCGAACCAGTGACCTTAGGGTTGGCAGGCAGTTACCCTAACCCCTACGCTACAGAGGAGTTGTCAAGAAGAGAGGTTGAGACTTTGATGAATGTGAGATTTTTCAATGATGCTTAAAACAAAAATAAATTAATATAGATTAGCCACACCAAGTAAGAAGAGGACTTTTTTGTGACCTGTGACTATTTTTTGGTGAATTAAAATGAATTAAAAAGCACTTAACAGCAAGTTACAAAGTTGAGCTCCTTCTCCTGCTGATGTGAAAAAAATGCATTGAGCTTAATGAGAGCAGAGAGCTCCCTGGCTGCATTTAAAAAATATTTAAAATTATTATCTAAGTCTCTTTGCATTTTTGACCAGAATTTTAGCCAGAAGACAAGTGTGGCTACAAAACTGGAGAAAATAATTTGTCTAGAGTTTAATTTGTGGCCGTGCTGACAGTTTAGCCAGAAAAACTCTAGAATGTTTTTTTGCCTCTCTCCACTCTGACACCACTCTGGCTCTGCTCGTTAGACGCAATACACACACATTATAAAGCTGAAAAAAATCAGAAAAAGTTAAATATTTGAAAAAGTATAAATAGTTAAAAAGAGAAAAGTAATGCCGATAAAGTTCAAAAGAAGCTGCACGTTTTGATATATGAATTGTTGAAATAGCACAAAGTATGAAGGACTAGAAGAAGACCGTAAAAAGGCGGAAGAAAATGGCCAAACAGAAGAACAATAGTGTGACTGCTTCAGCAGTCACACTAATAATAATAATAATAAGTTTAAAGAAACAAAATGGCCGAACAGAATAACAATACTGTGAATGCTTCCAGCATTCACACTAACTAGAAAATTTCCTCTCGGGAAATTTTGAATGGGCCACGGGAGCTACTGCGGGTTGTGCCATCTCTGTCAACATGGGAATCAAACCCACGATCTTAAGGTCAAGACAGAGCTGATCAGACAGACACATGATCATCTTTCTATAAGCACTGATATGGAGGAGCTGTAACCACATTAGGTTACCTGTGTGTGTGTGTGTGTGTGTGTGTGTGTGTGTGTGTGTGTGTGTGTGTGTGTGTGACTGTAATCACATGAAGCTGGCTCTAGAGTCTGTGTGTGACTGACTTGACACATAGTTAGTTAATAGCTGCATCCTGTGTCAGTCTGATTTAGCTGTGTCTGTGTTTATAAACATTTAAACGAGCGCCAGGTGGATTGTTTATGAAGTTAACGAGCTCTGGCCTGAGGATCAAAGAGGTTACCACGGCGATAGGGGCCCCCGCAGGCTGAGACAGACAGAAACGTGGAGAAAAACAGCCATTTTCTGCCTCTAAACCGGCCTCACAATTAGGCTTAGCATGACAAAACGGTAACTCCTATCAGAACAAAACACAGATCAACGTTGCTCTAAGGACTTACTGAAAATTTCGGTACGATTTGGTGTTTCTACAGTAAATATTTTGGCGACGCTGGCAGTTTTAAAACATCAGGCCGTTCTGCTTCTCTCAGAAAATATTTGTATTGGACTCAATGAGGAGCAGAGACAGACGTGGCCGCACTCAGAGGCTGATTCTGTAAGTTCTGTAAGTCTCTCTGATATTTTGAGCACATGACATGAGAGATAACAAGTTTGTCTTACAAATTCTGAAAAAATTATGTCTGTAGAGTGTAAATTGTGGCCGTGCTCACAGTTTATCCAGAAAAAATACAGAATGTTTCTTCACTCTCTCCCACTCTAACCGATGATGTCACGCACTCTGACACGAACATTCTATGCAATACACACCCATTATAAACTCATAATTTCTCCAAAAATGATCATGGTCATTGATCAGGGATTGATCAAAAACTATATGACCTATCAAAACGTGGAGTAATGCGACAATACACAAGACTTGTGTCTACTGTTTAAAGTTTAAATGGAGTCTCTAGGTGAAAGTATGCCTGAGCAGTAGACGTTTGTTAAACTCCAATGATTGGTCTTTTTCGCTCTTTTTTTTTCGCCCGTCCCATTGACTTACATGCAAAAATTTTGCGCAGTTTTTCGCGACTTGCGTCGCGAAAAATTTGTACACTGTTGAGAAACGTAATAGCACACCGATCCCGATCAAGCCGCACGTTCTGATATATAATATGTCCTGCAACTCTTCGAGTTGCAGGACTAGTAGCGAACCGAAAGTCGGCCGGAAGTGGAAAAATAATAATAATAAAAACTAGGAAAAAATCCACACAATAACAGTAGTGCCCGGGCTTCGCCCGGGCACTGGTCCCTGCAGCTATTTCATAGCTGTTGGGACCAGTGCCCGGTGCGATTGCCCGTGGCCCTAATAATAATAATAAGTTTAAAGAAACAAAATGGCCGAACAGAATAACAATACTGTGAATGCTTCCAGCATTCACACTAACTAGAAAAAGATAGCATTTCCTGCAGAAAATGCGTGTGAATGCTGAAAGCAGCTGAACGCTGTTGCTGAAGCAATGCTGAATCAGCTGAAGAAATTGTTGAATCAATGCTAAATTAGTTGACGAAACTGCTAAAGCAATGTTGAAAAGACTAATGCTAGAGTAGAGTAGAGTAGAGAGTAGAGGAATACTTTATTCATCCCTAGGAGGGAAAAAGCTGAAACATATAACTTGTAGTGTGAGATGAATGCCTTTTTAAAGGTAAAAAGCAGTAGAAATGCTAAAGGGAGAAGAAAACATTGAAATTCTGCATGTTTAAATGTAATGGTTAAATAGTTGAAATCTGCAGCTAACCTAACAGGAAGGACAACTGATGAACCAGCACTAACATAGCCGAAGCAATGGCTGAGAATATATTTAAAAGTAGAAGATGTGAGACTTTGTATGAAATGGCTGGAAATTACTTGAATTGTCAAAGAAGAGTTTGAAAAATTCCTGAATTAGGAAAAAAGTTAATGCCTACTGAAATACATTGTAAACTGACAGCAGAAGAACATTGTTGAAGAATATAGATCATTAGCATTAGCTGAGAAGTAGAACATGTAAACAGCGGGTTTAATGGTGTGAAATGGTTGAGAAGAGCCTCAGTAGTTTAGGATACGTGTAAAACAATGTGTTCAACATGACCAAAATGGGGAAATGTGTATTTTCAGTTTAAATAGCTAAAGAACAAAATTAACAGCAACGAGTCCATTAACTACAACAGGAAGATAGAGAGGTACATACAAAACAGTCAGACAACTGTAGGAAAAGTGTGTGTGTGTGTGTGTGTGGTGTGTGTGTGTGTGTGTGTGTGTGTGTGTGTGTGTGTGTGTGTGTGTGTGTGTGTGTGTGTGAGGAAGATATACATAAAGTTCTGACCTGACAACTGTATGAAATGTGTGTGTGTTGGACGTGTGTGTCTGTTTGTGTATGGTTAGTGTGTGTCCATTTGTGTGTGTGTTTGTTGTGTGTGCATGTTTGTCTGTTTGTGTGTAATTGTGTAAATTGTGTATGTGTTTGGTAAGTGGTTGTATGTTTGTTGGGTGTGTGTGTGTGTGTGTTTGTGTGTGTGTGGTAGTTAGTGTGTGTCCATTTGTGTGTGTGTGTGTGTGTTGGATGTGTGTGTATGGTGAGTGTGTGTCCATTTGTGTGTGTGTGTCCATTTGTGTGTGTGCGTGTGTGTATGGTGTGTGTGTGTGTGTGTGTGTAGTAGTTAGTGTGTGTCTATTTGTGTGTGTGTGTTGGATGTGTATGCATGGTGAGTGTGTGTCCATTTGTGTGTGTGTTGGATGTGTGTGTATGGTGAGTGTGTGTCCATTTGTGTGTGTGTGTGTGTGTGTGTGTGTGTGTGTGTGTGTGGTAGTTAGTGTGTGTCCATTTGTGTGTGTGTGTGTGTGTGTATGACCGACAGACAGTCAGACAGAGAGAATGTGTGTGCGTTGCCATGGTGACGTTGCCATGGTGAGGTTACCATGGTGAGGTTGCCATGTTGAGGTTACCATGTAACTGTTGGCTGGTGGCTTTAAGGTATGGTGGCAGCTTTAACCATAGGCTTTAACTGCTCTGTGACACCCTCAAACAGATCTAATGTACGACAAATCTGTACTTAGTACGAGCAAAAGGTTTACATTTTCCGAACCATAAGACCTTGCTGAACGCGTCCGTGTCACTTTGGTGTTTCTAGAGTAAAAATTGTTGATTGTGTCGCAGGTTGGAAACTTTGGGACGTTTAGAAAATCAGCGCCTACTTTTGAATGGGAGTCAATGAGAGGAAGGGAGGGAACTGGCCGCACTCGGAGGCTCCCAGTTTAAATTGTGTTCGTCTCTCTGGTTTTTTGAGCACATGAAGAGATCAAGGATGAGCTTGTCTACAAGCATGCCCGAAATTATGTGTGTAGAGTGTAATCTGTGGCCGTACTGACAGGATAGAGAGAAAAATGTGAGAGGATTTTTAGACCCTCTGTCACTCTACCAACTGCCAACGTCCGAACATTCCGTCCCATTGACTTTCATGTTAAATCTGAATTTTGTCAGAAATTTTAATGATTTTAAAACTATACATATATCTGAAACTGTTGAAGATATCAATAAGCTGAGATATAGCTGAATAGTTGAAAGGTTTGTGAACAGTTTAAAAGTTGAATGAAGTCTGTAGCTGAAAGTATGCTGAAGCTATTAGAGGCTGAATGAAGCAGAAGATTTGAAGAGTTTGAAGACTGTTTCAATGTATTTCCTATGAGAGAAAAATTGCACAAAAAGTTAAATATTTTAAAAAGTATAAATAGTATGAAAGAGAAAAATAATAGCATAAATGTCCTGAAAAAGCTGCACGTTTTGATATATGAATTGTTGAAATAGCACAAAGTATGAAGAAGGAGTTAAACGCAGAAAAAGGGAAGAAGAAGTAAGAATAATAACTAGAAAATGCATTTCCTGAAGGAAATACGGGTGAATGCTGGAAGCTGGAAGCTGAATGAGCTGAATAAATTGTTGAAACTATGCTGAATTAAGTTAAGAAACTGCTGAAGAAATCTTGAAGAGATGAAACAATATATGAAGAGTATGAAATGGTTTGAAATTACTTGAATTGTTGAAGATCAGTATGAAGAAATTGAAAGTCTGAAGTCTACTCAAATTTACTTAAAACTGACAGTTTGAAAACATTTTTGAACCATTACTAATGTAGATTAAACACTATCTGAATAGTTAAAGTAGAAGATGAAAGATGGAGGATGTATGAAATGGGGGGTATTACTTGAATTAATGAAGAATAGTATGAATGAATTGAAAAGCTTGAGTCTACTCAAAGAAGTTTAAAACTGGTGGCTTGAAAACATTGTTGAACCATCATTTGTTGAACAAATATAAATAAAGATGAAGCAATACCTGAAGAGTATAACTTGTAAGCAGGAGGCTGAATGATATGGAATGGATGCATTTGTTGTTATTTAAAACAGTTAGAATTTTTTTTTTGAACCATTACTAATATAGATGAAACAATATCTGAAGTGTAAAAGTAGAAAAATATAGAAGCAGTTACAATCCGTTAAAGGGCAGAATAACTAAAAATAACTTTAACATATCTGAAGGGTAAAAGTTAAACATGTTAATAAAAAGTTTGAGGAAAATGTAGAAATCGTGCATCTTTATAGTTTAACAGTTGAATGGTTGAAATCTGAAAAAGGTGAGAAAAAAATTAAAAAGAAGAACTTAAAATTAGGATGTTGGAAAATTGCTTGAATTTTTGAAGATTGGTGTGGAAAAAATAGGTCTACTCAAATGATTAAATATATTAAGAGCTTGAAAGTATTTGTTGAACAAATATGTATAAAAATGAAGCAATACCTGAAGTGTATAACTTGTAAGCAAGAGACTGAATGATAGGGAATCCCAGAATTGTTTAAGTGTAAAAAATAGTGTGAAAATATAAATTTATAAATGAAAAATATGAAACTCCTTACATGGTGGAGAAATGGCCTGAATTGTTGGAATTAATGAGGAAAAAGTCCAAGTCGTTCAAAGTAAAATGTAAGGATTGAAGGTGGAAAAGTCTAAAGTCAGGACATGAAGAAGCTCCAAATCCTGAAATATCCATTATGAGAACTGGGGTATATATAGAAATGGGGTAGAAACAAGGAAACAAGGAATGAAGTAAAAAGAAAGAGAAAGGGAGTAGAAAGAAAGAAAGAAAGAAAGAAAGAGACTGAATGATGCCAGAATTGTTTAAGATACGTTTAAAAAAAGAGTGTGAAGATATACATTCATAAATGAAAAATGTGAAAGTCCTTAAATGGTCTGAATTGTTGGAATTAATGAGAAAAAGTTCAAGTCCTTCAAAGTAAAGGGTTAAAGAGGAAAGTCAGGACATGAAGAAGCTCCAAATCCTGAAATCTCCATTACAAGAATAAACTGAAATGTAAGAGAAATAAATTATTAGAGATGTTTAAAAATGCCCCTCAAAGATATGAACTCATTTAGAGGCTGATTATGAGCTGTAAGCCAGTGTGTCTCTGTGGTTGTGTGTCTCTCTCTGTGTGTGTGTGTGTGTGTGTGTGTGTGTGTGTGTGTGTGTGTGTGTGTGTGTGTGTGTGTGTGTGTGTGTGTGTGTGTGTGTGTGTGTGTGTGTGTGTGTCTGTGTGTGTGTGTGTCTCTCTCTCTCTGTCTGCACCACACAGAGCAGAGCAGTGAGATTTGAGCTCTGTGCAGCTCCGAACAACAGCCTCTGAAAAGAGAACCATACCTCTTACCAGAATGTGGTCATGACTATCGGGGCAAGGAGACCTTCCTGAGCGAGCCAATGTGCATTAAATGTTTGTAGGACAAAAACTTTTCTCACAGTCGCAGGAAAGATAAGGAGGTCATTTCTGCTTTTCTCAGAAAATCTGCTCCTACTTTACAATGTGAGTCAATGAGAGGAAGAGAGGGAACTGGCTGCACTTAGAGGCTCCCAGTTTAAATTCTGTTAGCCTCTCTGCGTTTTCGAGCACACTGTGAGACACAGCACAAGTTTGTCTACCAAAGTGGGGGGAAATTATGTGTCTAGAAAGAAATTTGTGGCCGTGGTGACAGGATAGAGAGCAAAGTGTCAGAGGATTTTTAGACTCTCTGTCACTCTAGCTGATGTCATCACCACTCTAGCTCTGAAAATTCCGTGCCATTGACTTGCATGTTAAATTTGAATTTTGTCAAAAAATGATCATGAACAGTTGAAGGGTACTGATCAATAACGGTAGAAGATATGAAAAAGTTGAATATACCGTGAATACTTGAAAGTTTTGTGAACGTTTTAAAAGTGGAATGAAGTCTGTAGGTGAAAGTATGTTGAAGCAGTTGAAGTTCAAAGAAGGAGAGGATTTGAACAGTTTGAAGACCGATTCAATGTATTCCTATGGGGAAACATTTTTCAATAAAGTTTGAATATTTTGAAAAGTATGAATGATATGAAAAAGTTGAATACATCCCATGATCTCCTGAAGAAGACGCACGTTTTGATATATGAATTGTTTGAATAGTAGAAAGTATGAAGAAGTAGTTAAGGGCCAAAAAAGGGAAGAAGTAAGAATAACTAGAAAATGCATTTCCTGAAGGAAATACGGGTGAATGCTGAAAGCTGTAAACTGAATGAGCTGAATAAATTGTTGAAACTATGCTGAATTAAGTTAAGAAACTGCTGAAGAAATCTTGAAGAGATGAAACAATATATGAAGAGTATGAAATGGTTTGAAATTACTTGAATTGTTGAAGATCAGTATGAAGAAATTGAAAGTCTGAAGTCTACTCAGATTTACTTAAAACTGACAGTTTGAAAACATTTTTGAACCATTACTAATGTAGATTAAACAATATCTGAATAGTAAAAGTAGAAGATGAAAGATGAAGGATGTATGAAATGGGTGCTAATTACTTGAATTAGTGAAGAATAGTATGAATGAATTGAAAGGTTAAAGTGCACAATTTATTTGAAACAGTTTGAAAACATTTTTTGAACCATTACTAGTATAGATGAAACAATATCTGAAGTGTAAAAGTAGAATAGTTACAATCCGTTAAAGGGCAGAATAACTAAAAATAACTACAACATATCTGAAGGGTAAAAGTTAAACATCTTAATAAAAAGTTTGAGAAAAATGTAGAAATCCGGCAAATTTATAGTTTAATAGTTGAATGGTTGAAATCTGAAATAGGTGAGAAAATATTAAAAAGTAAAACTTATAAGAAGGATGTCGAATTTGTATGAAATGTTTGGAAAATTACTTGAATTTTTGAAGATTAGTATGAAAAAATTAACATTTAAGTCATTTAAGGGGAAATGTAAAAATCCATGGCTTTGTAATAGGTAATAGGTGATTTCAACTTGAATTGTTGAAGATTAGTATGAATAAATTGAAAGGCTGAAGTCTACTCGTATATAAAACTGACAGCTTGAAAACATTGTTGAACCATTACTAATATAGATGAAACAATATCGTAAGAATAAAAGTATAAGATTGAAGATGGAGGATGTATGAAATGGGTGCAAATTACTTGAATTGTTGAAGAATAGTATGAATGTATTGAAAAGCTTGAGTCTACTCAAATAAGTTTAACTGACAGCTTGGAAACATTTTTGAACTCTTACTAATATAGATTAAACAATATCTCAAGTAGAAACGTATAACATGACAGCAGGAGGCTGAATCACATGACATGGTGGAAAAATACCTGAACTGATTTAGATAATAGAAAGAAAAGAAAAAATGTGTCAAAGGTCTACAACCAGTAAAAATGTTGAAATGAAAGAGGAACATGTTGGAAAATCCTGCGTTATTAAATGTAACAGTTGAAGAGTCTGTTGAAGAAATGGGGTAGAAACAAGGAAACAAGGAATGAAGTAAAAAGAAAGAGAAAGGGAGTAGAAAGAAAGAAAGAGACTGAATGATGTGGAATGGATGCAAATGCCAGAATTGTTTAAGATACGTGTAAAAAAAGAGTGTGAAGATATACATTCATAAATGAAAAATGTGAAAGTCCTTAAATGGTTGAGAAATGGTCTGAATTGTTGGAATTAATGAGAAAAAGTTCAAGTCCTTCAAAGTAAAGGGTTAAAGAGGAAAGTCAGGACATGAAGAAGCTCCAAATCCTGAAATCTCCATTACAAGAATAAACTGAAATGTATGTAAGAGAAATAAATTATTAGAGATGTTTAAAAATTCCCCTCAAAGATATGAACTCATTTAGAGGCTGATTATGAGCTGTAAGCCAGTGTGTCTCTGTGTCTGTGTGTCTATCTGTCTGTGTGTGTGTGTGTGTGTGTGTGTGTGTGTGTGTGTGTGTGTCTCTCTCTCTCTGTCTGCACCACACAGAGCAGAGCAGTGAGATTTGAGCTCTGTGCAGCTCCGAACAACAGCCTCTGAAAAGAGAACCGTACCTCTTACCAGAATGTGGTCATGACTATCGGGGCAAGGAGACCTTCCTGAGCGAGCCAATGTGCATTAAATGTTTGTAGGGCAAAAACTTTTCTCACCGTCGCAAGAAATATAAGGAGGTCATTTCTGCTTTTCTCAGAAAATCTGCTCCTACTTTACAATGTGAGTCAATGAGAGGAAGAGAGGGAACTGGCTGCACTTAGAGGCTCCCAGTTTAAATTCTGTTAGCCTCTCTGCGTTTTCGAGCACACTGTGAGACACAGCACAAGTTTGTCTACCAAAGTGGGGGAAAATTATGTGTCTAGAAAGAAATTTGTGGCCGTGGTGACAGGATAGAGAGCAAAGTGTCAGAGGATTTTTTGAACCTCTGTCACTCTAGCTGATGTCATCACCACTCTACCCCTGAACATTCCGTGCCATTGACTTGCATGTTAAATTTGAATTTTGTCAAAAAATGATCATGAACAGTTGAAGTGTACTGATCAATAACGGTAGAAGATATGAAAAAGTTGAATATACCGTGAATACTTGAAAGTTTTGTGAACATTTTAAAAGTTGAATGAAGTATGTAGGTGAAAGTATGTTGAAGCAGTTGAAGTTCAAAGAAGGAGGAGATTTGATGAGTTTGAAGACCGTTTCAATGTATTCCTATGGGAAAAAAATTTCAATAAAGTTTGAATATTTTGAAAAGTATGAATGATATGAAAAAGTTGAATACATCCTATAATCTCCTGAAGAAGACGCACGTTTTGATATATGAATTGTATGAATGTTATGAAGTATGAAGAAGTAGTTGAAGACCGAAAAAGGGAAGAAGAAGTAAGAATAATAATAATAATAATAATAATAATAAAGATTTGAATAACAATAGTGTGAATGCTTTCAGCATTCACCCTAATAAGTATAAAGATTTGAATAACAATAGTGTGAATGCTTCCAGCATTCACACTAATAAGTATAAAGATTTGAATAACAATAGTGTGAATGCTTCCAGCATTCACACTAATAATAATAAGTATAAAGATTTGAATAACAATAGTGTGAATGCTTCCAGCATTCACACTAAATAGAACTAGAAAATTTCCTCTCGGGAAATTTTGAATGGGCCGCGGGGCTACTGCCGATTTTGCCATCTCTGTCAACATGGGAATCAAACCCACGATCTTAAGCGCAAGACAGAGCTGATCAGACAGACACATGATCATCTTTCTATAAGCACTGATATGGAGGAGCTGTAACCACATTAGGTTAACTGTGTGTGTGTGTGTGTGTGTGTGTGTGTGTGTGTGTGTGTGTGTGTGTGTGACTGTAATCACATGAAGCTGGCTCTAGAGTCTGTGTGTGTGTGTGTGTGTGTGTGACTGACTTGACACATAGTTAGTTAGTAGCTGCATCCTGTGTCAGTCTGATTTAGCTGTGTCTGTGTTTATAAACATTTAAACGAGCGCCAGGTGGATTGTTTATGAAGTTAACGAGCTCTGGCCTGAGGATCAAAGAGGTTACCACGGCGATAGGGGCCCCCGCAGGCTGAGACAGACAGAAACGTGGAGAAAAACAGCCATTTTCTGCCTCTAAACCGGCCTCACAATTAGGCTTAGCATGACAAAACGGTAACTCCTATCAGAACAAAACACAGATCAATGTTGCTCTAAGGACTCAATGAAAATTTCGGTACGATTTGGTGTTTCTACAGTAAATATTTTGGCGACGCTGGCAGTTTTAAAACATCAGGCCGTTCTGCTCCTCTCAGAAAATATTTGTATTGGACTCAATGAGGAGCAGGGACAGACGTGGCCGCACTCAGAGGCTGATTCTGTCAATTCTGTAAGTCTCTCTGATATTTTGAGCACATGACATGAGAGCTAACAAGTTTGTCTTACAAATTCTGAAAAAATTATGTCTGTAGAGTGTAAATTGTGGCCGTGCTGACAGTTTATCCAGAAAAAATACAGAATGTTTCTTCACTCTCTCCCACTCTAACCGATGATGTCACGCACTCTGACACGAACATTCCATGCAATACACACCCATTATACACTCATAATTTCTCCAAAAATGATCATGGTCATTGATCAGGGATTGATCAAAAACTATATGACCTATCAAAACGTGGAGTAATACGACAATACACAAGACTTGTGTCTACTGTTTAAAGTTTAAATGGAGTCTCTAGGTGAAAGTATGCCTGAGCAGTAGACGTTTGTTAAACTCCAATGATTGGTCTTTTTCGCTCTTTTTTTTTCGCCCGTCCCATTGACTTACATGCAAAATTTTTGCGCAGTTTTTCGCGACTACGTCGCGAAAAATTCGTAAACTGTTGAGAAAAGTAATAGCACACCGATCCCGATCAAGACGCACGTTTTGATATATAATATGTCCTGCAACTCTTCGAGTTGCAGGACTAGATGCGAATCGAAAAAGCGTCCGGAAGATGAAAAATAACTAGAAAAAACATTTCCAAGAATGGAAATGGTGTGAATGCTGGAAGCAATGCTGAATGAGCTGAAGAAATTGTTGAAAGAAAGAAAGAAAGAAAGATTGAAACAAGAGAGAAAAAAGAAAAGGACAGAAAGAAAGAAAGAAAGAAAGAATCAAACAAACAAAGAAGTAAAAAGACAGAAATGGAGTGAAAGAAAGAAAGAAAGAAAGAAAGAAAGAAAGAAAGAAAGAAAGAAAGAAAGAAAGAAAGAAAGAAAGAAAGAAATGGAGTAAAAACAAAGGAAGAGAAAAGGAGTAGAAAGAAAGAAAGAAAGAAAGAATCAAACAAACAAAGAAGTAAAAAGACAGAAATGGAGTGAAAGAAAGAAAGAAAGAAAGAAAGAAAGAAAGAAAAAAAGAAATGGAGTAAAAACAAAGGAAGAGAAAAGGAATAGAAAGAAAGAAAGAAAGAAACAATCAAACAAACAAAGAAGTAAAAAGACAGAAATGGAGTGAAAGAAAGAAAGAAAGAAAGAAAGAAAGAAGAAAAAGAGAGAGGGGGATGATAGATAGAAAGAGGTAGATGGATGGATGGATGGATGGATGGATGGATAGAGAGGGAAGGATATAAAAAGTTACGTAAAATACAAATGAAGGAGTAGAAGAAAGAAAGAAAGAAAGAAAGAAAGAAAGAAAGAAAGAAAAAAAGGAGACAGAGGGGTTAAAAAATAGGGAGGGAGATAGATAGATAGATAGATAGATAGATAGATAGATAGATAGATAGATAGATAGATAGATAGATAGATAGATAGATAGATAGATAGATAGATAGATAGATAGATAGATAGATAGATAGATAGATAGATAGATAGGACACATGTTAAAAGCTGCATCCTATGTCCTGGCTCCACCTGTAATTGTACTACTATTAAAGGGATAGTTCAACATTTTGGCAAATTGGCCCATTGCCATAATCGCTATAGTCATAGCAGTAGGTTCATTACCTTTAATTGTAGGTGTAAGCTATTTTCAGTACGGCGGAGCGCAGCAGCTGGCTGCTCAGAGCTACGCTATGGAGGCTAATGGAATTTCTTGGTTTCCCTCATTAAACTCATCAAATACAAAATCCCAAAACTCCACAGCGCTTTTGTAGACAAGTTGTGACCTGCACAACCACCACGCTATGAGATAATGACGGAACGATACGAAACGGAGCTGTTTTCGAGGTAAATACATACAAAACCGCTGATGCGCGTTGCGTTCAGGGACAGTTTTTCAGCAAGCAGTCTCCGTATTTACCCTGTATTTACCTCGAAAACGGCTCCGTTTCGTATCGTTCCGTCATTATCTCATAGCGTGGTGGTTGTGCAGGTCACAACTTGTCTACAAAAGCGCTGTGGAGTTTTGGGATGTTGAATTTGATGAGTTTAATGAGGGAAACCAAGAAATTCCGTTAGCCTCCATAGCGTAGCTCTGAGCAGCCTGCTGCTGCGCTCCGCCGTACTAAAAATAGCTTACACCTACAATTAAAGGTAACGAACCTACTGCTATGACTATAGCGATTATGGCAATGGGCCAATTTGCCAAAATGTTGAACTATCCCTTTAATAGAGTTGGAAAGACTAAACGTCTGAACTTAAATTCATGAGAAAAATATAAATTGTTGGAGATGTTTACATCAAAAGTATAAAATAATTGAGAGCCTGATGAATTTGAGCTGAAAACCTGTGTGTGTGTGTGTGTGTGTGTGTGTGTCTGGGTGTGTGAGTCTGACGGTCTCTCTGTCTGCATGTACATGTGCAGAAAGTAAAACTGTTAAGCGCCACAAAACTCCTCTCTCCCTAATGATCTGATTGATTGGCAGCCTGCCCTCAGAAGTTACCATGGCGACTACCATGCTTACATTTTACTGTGTGGAACAGTGTTGTGTTTGTGTGTTTGTCTGTTTGTGTATGTGTATGTGTGTGTGTGTGAGACTGTGTGTGAGTGTCTGTGTGTGTCTGTCTGTGTGAGTGTGTTGCCTGTGTTTGTGCGTGGACATCCTCTGTCAGTCTGGTTTATCATGTGTGTGTGTGGGGCTGTGTTTAAAAACATCTTAACGAGCAGCCAGGCTGCACCTGCACTTGTTCTATTAATAGACATGATAACGAGCTGGCCACTACAGCTGGACCAACTGCACACAGAGCAGAGCAGAGCAGAGAGATTTGAGCTCTGTGCAGCTTCCCAAAACAGCCCAGAAAAAGAGAACCGTATCTCTTATCAGAATGTGCTGTCCTGACCATCGGGGCAAGGATACCTTCCTGAGCACATTGATGTGCATTAAATGTTTGTAGGGCAAAAACTTTTCTCAGGGTCGCAAGGTAGAAAAGGGGGGCATTTCTGCTTTTCTAAAAAAATCAGCTCCTACTTTTATATTGAAGTGGATGAGCCACTGGAGCGGGTCTAGCTGGACAATTAGGCTCATAGAGACAATTCTGTAAGTCTGTCTGCTGTTTTGAGCACATTAAATGAGACACGACAAGTGTGGCTACAAACCGGTGAGGAAATCATGTGTCTAGAGTTTAATTTGTGGCCGTGCTGGCAATTTATCCAGAAAAAATCCTGAATGTTTTTTCGATCCCTCTCACTCTAACGATGATGTCACTCACTCTGACCCAACCCCATACACACTCATTGAAAAGTGTGAAATTTGTCAGAAATCCTCATGTGCTTTTAAAGGATTTATCTCAAAAACGGTACAAGCTATGAAAAAGTTGTACATACAGGATGAAAACATTAGAAGTTTGTCTACAGCTCAGAATTTGAATGAAGTCTCTAGCTGAAAGTATGTGGACGCTTTAAAGGCTGAAAGAAGTAAGAAGATTTGAAGAGTTTCAAGACTGTTCCAATGCATTCTCTATGGGGAAAAAAAAATCAGAAATAGTTGAATATTGCAAAAAGTATGAATAGTTGAAAAGAGAAAAGACATAGCACACCTGTCCCGAAAAGGCTGAACATTTTGATATTTGAATTGTTGAAATAGCACAAAGTATGAAGGACTAGTTACATGACAAAGAAAGGCAGAAAATGGCCGAACCGAATAACAATAGTGTGAATGCTTCCAGCATTCACACTAACTAGAAAAAGCATTTCCAAGAATGGAAATGGTGTGACTGCTGATAGCAACTGAACGCTGTTGCAGAATTAGCAAATAGTGCAAGCAGTGATCACCATACAAGTGTTTGACCAACGTCGGAATCGAACCCACAACCTCATGGTCATTAGACTTCCACTCTGCCTCTAGGCCACGGTGCACACACAGTTGCAGAGACTGTTGTCTGTTAATGATCTGCACACTGTCAACATCAAGAAAGCTTGAGAGTCAATAAAATAATAAAATATAAAAATAAAATAATTTGTCTAGAGTTTAATTTGCAGAAAAAGTTAAATATTTTAAAAAGTATAAATAGTTAAAAAGAGAAAAGTAATGCCGATAAAGTTCAAAAAAAGCTGCACGTTTTGATATATGAATTGTTGAAATAGCACAACACCTAACACACTAACCATATGGCCACAGAGAACCTGAGTTACAATGAGCTTTATACTATGAGGAATCAAAGACTGTCCAATGACAGCTGAATAATTGGAATCAAAAGTCAAGCAATGATGTGAAATAACTGAGGCAGGAATCGAACCCATGACCATATGATCACTAAACCTTTACTCTGCCACTCGGCTACAGAGAGCACACTGCTTTGAAGACTGTTGTCATTCATTGTAATGTGATGATGTGCTGCAAACTGGTATGAGTAATCAAGGAGATAACAAACACCTGTAACCAATTGAAGGCGGGGGAGGAGAGCAGAATTCAACATAACATAACAAGAGTTCTTCCCTTGGATTCGAACCAGTGACCTTAGGGTTGGCAGGCAGTTACCCTAACCCCTACACTACAGTGGAGTTGTGAAGAAGAGAGGTTGAGACTTTTATAAAGCTGAAAAAAATCAGAAAAAGTTAAATATTTGAAAAAGTTTAAATAGTTAAAAAGAGAAAAGTAATGCCGATAAAGTTCAAAAAAAGCTGCACGTTTTGATATATGAATTGTTGAAATAGCACAAAGTATGAAGGACTAGAAGAAGACCGTAAAAAGGCGGAAGAAAATGGCCAAACAGAAGAACAATAGTGTGACTGCTTCAGCAGTCACACTAATAAGAAAAAATCCACACAATAACAGTAGTGCCCGGGCTTCGCCCGGGCACTGGTCCCTGCAGCTATTTCATAGCTGTTGGGACCAGTGCCCGGGGCGATTGCCCGCGGCCCTAATAACTAGGAAAAAATCCACACAATAACAGTAGTGCCCGGGCGAAGCCCGGGCACTGGTCCCTGCAGCTATTTCATAGCTGTTGGGACCAGTGCCCGGTGCGATTGCCCGTGGCCCTAATAAAATACAGTCTCCCCTTTTTAACCACATATTCAACATATGAACTGTTTTTATCAATATTAATGTTAACTTGTATTTTAACTCATTAACTTATTTATCATTTATTTATTCTTCTGAAATAATGTCTTTCCAACAAATAAATCCTCACAAACCGGTGAACCGGTGCACGTTCAAGAACCGGTGCTTCTGTGACGACGTACTTGAATGTTTTTGTTCCGGGGTCTTACACCGAGTTGGAGAACTCCGATATTAGTCGAACTAAAGCTACTTTATACCTCCGAAATCCGTCCGTCCGTACCAACCTTGGTCTCTGTAACCGGCCTACATTCCTCCGTCCGGTTTCACTGTTTTTATGGACGTAACACAACTCATCCTCTAGGGGGCAGCGTGTGTCATAAATGACAGCGTTGTTGACACGGCAAACGTTGCCATGTCAACGAACGCTGTCATTACCGGCACCAACATTAAATGTATGTTCCCTCTCACCCACTAACATACTGTATATCTTTTCAAAATTCTGCACCGTTTTTAAATGTTCAGTCTTCTTCTTCTTTGTATTTCCAGCAACTACTCTCTTCTTTGCCGATTTTCGTAATGGAGTGACTTTTCTCTGCTTCTGACTCACTACTGCCACCCCGGTTACCCCGGTTACCGGTGGTAGTGCTCCGTTTCATCCGGAGTGCTCCGGGCCTTAACGCGTTTACATGCATCAGTTGTCCAGTTACAGTCGGATTAAAGGACTAATTTGTTGTTGTTTTTTTCAAGTCAACGTACTGACTGTGTGTGTGTGTGTGTGTGTGTGTGTGTGTGTGTGTGTGTGCGTCACCTTTGCAGCTCTTGCCGTCCTCCTGCAGGATGTAACCACGGGGACAGGAGCAGAGGTAACCTCCCTCCGTGTTCTTACAGATGAAGTTACACGGCTTCGGCGCCTGGATGCACTCGTCCACATCTACAGAGACACAGAGAGAGAGAGAGAGAGAGAGAGAGATGATGAGATGATGAGACTCAGAGTGGAGCTGCAGCTCTTTACTAGACGGCAGCAATCAGGTTTGGTTTGGTTTATTAAGATCCCCAGTAGCTTTTTGCAGGGTAGCAGCTACACTGCAAAAACTCAAAATCTCTCCAAGAATATTTGTCTTCTTTCTTGTCAAAATGTCTCATTTCTAGTCAAAACTAATCTCTTTCCACTTAAAATAAGATTCATCACCTAAAAATCAACTTTTCACTTGTTTCAAACTAATTTTCACTTGAAATAAGTAGAAAAATCTGCCAGTGAAAGCAGCAAGTTTTTTTGTGTTTGTAATAAGAAAGAAAAACTTGTTCCACTATCAGATTTTTCTACTAATTTCAAGTGAAAATCTGCTTGAAAGAAATAAAAAGTGTCTAAAAACAAGCTGCTTTTTAATGTGATGAGTCTTATTTTAAGTAGAATGAGATTTGTTTTGACTAGAAATAAGACAAATATTCTTGGTAAGATTTTGAGTTTTTGCAGTGTATTCTTACGGCGACCAACTAGCCATGTTTCTTTGTTGTGTAACATAATTCAGAAGGTCCTTCCACTCCTTCATAGCTCTATATAATACTGTACGTTGAGAAATCGCCCTGTGTAAAATAAAATAACCTCCAGCAGTATGTCCAGTTGAGTAATTATATATGTCTGAACTAAAAGATAATTTTCTTTGAGTTTTTCAGTCTTGGGAGTTAAAATGTGGAATAATCTCAGTGATGAGTTGAAGACATGTCGTTCTTTGTTGAGTTTTAAGAAAGCCTTGAAATGTAAAATAATGACAAATTATAAAATACAGTAATGATTACTTTCCTCTTATTATTTTGGACTGTTGACATTCTAGGTCATTTAACTTCATAGAGTGTAAAGGAGGAGAGGCAAATATAAGCTTTGGGCTTCAGCCTGTTCCCTTTTCGGTCACTGTATGATATTTTCTTTTGTGTGTGTGTGTGTGTGTGTGTGTATGGTTGTAATTGTGTATAATATGTGCTGGCTAAATTGTTCACACAGAATGGTCGATTTTGATGTACAGTATACAGATATCATTACTGTATACTGTACCGAAATAAACAAATTTCAATTAAAAAAAAAATTTCTATAAAAAATACATGTCATTGTAGTTGTTGTAATATTTCTCAGAGGTGGGGGGTGTTGGGGGGAGGAGGGGGAGGAGGGGGTGAGTCGTATCCTTACCCAGACACTGCGTGCTGCTGATGTCGGTGCTGTATCCTGGTTTGCAGCTGCAGCTGTAGGAGCCCAGCGTGTTGATGCACTGACCGTTCTTACACAGGTTCCCCATCACACGGCACTCGTCTATGTCTGCACACACACAAGGCAAGGCAACTTATTCTGTATAGCCCGTTTTTACAAACAGTTTGTCTCAAAGGGCTTTACATGGCATCGTAACAACATCCTCTGTCCTGAGACAACAACACACACAGAAACACACACACACACATCTGACTGTGAGGTAAAGAGCTGATGATGAAAAACCATTGTATGATCTTAGTTTAGGCCATTTTATAGATTATTTAAAGGAGTTCAGAAACGGCCGTTTGTCCTGTTTGTCGCCTCCTTCTACAAGTTTACCTGAGTAAGGAAAACTAATTTGATTGGTCGTTATCAAGCGGGTGGGATATTCAATGTTTTGTCGATAGCCGGCCGGTGCAGACGCCGTGTTGCTGTCGTTTAGTTACAAAATGGTCATTTTCCTGGGTGGTAACGTAGCTGTTAAGCTGTTTTATCACATAAAATGTTTGCACCAATAATGTTCTGAGATGACCGAGTTAATGTCGTCTCCATTTAAGGAGTTTCCCATTTCTAAGTCACAAAATCGCCCTTAACTCTTGGTTTTGTTTTGTTTTTGTCCGAAATTGCTGCAACACGTTTAAAAATAAATTCAACCTCATGTTGTGTCGATCATGTTTACACACTGACTCCGAAACTTTTAAAGTTTCAGAGCGATTTGCACTGACACAGGCAGAGCAGTGAAGAAGCTTCCGCTACAAAACAAGCTTGAAATATAGACTTATTTCATTTTTTTCGGGACAATTTCGCATTTCGGGGTTTCAATACAAGAGGGACATTACATAGGAGCAGCATGGAGGTATCTGGATGTTTCTTGGTGTGTCTTTTTGTTATGAAGACAGTTGGTATCCATTAGCAACCGTTATATGGACATGCACTGCTACGCCGAGACCCCCTGTAACTCAGAGAAGCCACGGAGGACTCTGAAACTTCTCCCAGCCCTTAGTCCACATGAGGGGGAGGAGATCATGAATTTTAAGTATTTTCTCAACTTTCTTCGTAAGTTTCTTCTTAAGAATAAATGGTATTCTTGAAATCAAAGTTCTCAAATTTGTTCTTTACTTTTTTCTGAAGACAACCTTAACCTGTCTTTAAATGTCTCGTGCAATGCAGTGACGTATTTTAAGAAGTTCTTAAGTAGGAAAAATAAGAAATTGGTAAGAAATGACAGTTCTTAATCTGTTCTTAATCTGTTTTCTTATGAACTTGTTAAGTTTAGATCTGAAGACATCTCTTAAGATCCAGCAGCAGGGCGTTGCCACGGCGACTGACCTCTGCCGTCGGTGGTGTATCCGGGGCCGAGCGGACACATCCTCTTGTAGGCCGTCGTCCCGGGCAACGGGCAGAGCTCACAGCCGGTCCCCCAGCCGCGGCCGCCGTCGCAGCAGCACTCGGACTTGGTGACCAGGTTCCTGTTGCTGGACGTCATCTGGCAGAGCGTGGTCAGAACCTCGGTGAAGCAGAAGCCTTCACGGTTATCTGGAGGAAAATCAAATCAAATCAAATCAATTTATTTATAAAGCACATTTAAAAATAACCAAAGTTGACCAAAGTGCTGTACAAAATAGCAGAAGCCCTCATGGTTGTCTGCAGGAGGAGGCAAGGCAGTTGCTTTAGATTTCTTACATATTGTACCTTTAATTTCCATCTGCAGTTCGGTTCAATCCAAACTTTATTCACATTAAATATCATGGTTTAGATTTCAGATCAAATCATCTTTTCTCTGTAGCTGAGGAGGAATAATGTAAATATCCAGACACATGGTTGTTATGATGAGGACTGGGAAGACAAGGCAGTTTTATTAGTATAGCCCGTTTTTACCACCAGTTTGTCTCAAAGGGCTTTACATCCCATAATAACAACATCCTCTGTCCTTAGACCCTCACATCCACCGAGGAAAAACTCCATGGAAAGGAGGAGGAGGAGGAGGAGTGTAGAGGATGAAATCAGACCGGATAAAACCGGACCAGACTAGACCGGATCGAACCGGACCAGACTGGACCGGATCGAACCGGACTAGACTGGACCGGATCGAACCGGACCGAACTTCTTCAGAGGAGCTGCACTGCAAAAACTCAAATATCTTACCAAGAATATTTGTCTTATTTCTAGTCAAAACAAATCTCATTCTACTTAAAATCAGACTCATCACATTAAAAAGCAGCTTGTTTTAGACACTTTTTACTTCTTTCAAGCAGATTTTCACTTGAAATAAGTAGAAAAATCTGATAGTGGAGCAAGATTTTCTTTCTTATTACAAGAACTTGCTTTCACTGGCAGATTTTTCTACTTAATTCAAGTGAAAATTATCTAAAAACACGTTCATTTTAAGTGGAAAGAGATTAGTTTTGACTAGAAATGAGACATTTTGACAAGAAATAAGACAAATATTCTTGGAGAGATTTTGAGTTGTTGCAGTGTGAGTGTTTTTTACAGAGACTCCAGAATGATCCGGGTCACAAACACAAACACAGGCAGGAAGATCAATACATTATTATATATTAAACATATATTCTATATATAGATGAATAAGTGAAGGATGTACGCACCGATACACTCCGTCTGCGTGGGGTTGGAGATGAAGCCTTGGTCACATCTGCAGCGGTAACTTCCCACCGTGTTCTCACAGCGGCCGTTCTTACAGATCCCCGGCTTGGCCGAGCACTCGTTCAGGTCTACACACACACACACACACACACACACACACACACACACACGCACACACACACACAGTGTAAAGATCAAATGGAGGTACTGTATGTAGCAACCCAAAACGTAATAACAGCCAATATTGTCATAATTTTGGCCATTTTAAATGTAATTAAGCCAATAACGTAATAAAACGTTTGAGCCAACAGCGTAATAACTTTTTGCCAATAATGTTATTACGTTATTGGCCTAGTATTAAAAAACTCTCTTTTTTTATTTTTTTTTATTCAAGTGAATGCAATACGCTTCTGTAATCGTCATATTTATTCATCCAAGACCTGTTTTTGTTTTACAGTGTGCTCTTATTACGTTATTGGCTTCAAAGTTTTATTCCATTATTGGCTTTACAGGCAAAATGCACTGATCAATGTGGAGATTTTGGGCTATTTTTCTTCCTTATCATGTATTCTTTCAGAAAAGTCAAAAGAAATGGTAGAAAATCCACATTAAGGTTTTTATTTTACTTCATTTTGTCTCTTTCATCTGTAGATTTCTTCTAAATTCACCAGGAGTTAGTCTGAGCCATGTCATGTCAGGTGTCATTGTAAAGCTTTATCTCTCTCTCTCTCCTGAACAATGATGTCATCTCATCCATATCTGCAACCAATCCTAAAAGTAGGATTTACATTAGCAACATGTAATTTTACAGTCCAAGTCTTTAACGGCCGTTTCCTCAGAAAGAGTTTTTCAGACTCAGACTCCTCTCTAGAAATCTCCACTTCAGCAGCACTTCCAGACACCAAACCTTCCACTTTGATCCCTTTCTATATTCTGAAGGTTTTTACAGAGGGGATTGTTGATATATCATTCACAGCCTCATTTATACAACATTTTATTACTACAAACATGGAGACATTAGATGTTTTAAAGGGCTGGTGACAGTATTTTCTCATTTACAGAGTGATAAAAAGAGATATCCACAATCCTCCTCTGGAAAAACTAAAGACTCTAATATGTCAACAAAATAAAACAAAGCAGCTTTATCCATTGTTCAGATTTCTGTTCTGGAAATATATGCAAATTAGTGCATATTTAATTAGATATTGCCTCATTTACATATTTAAACATAAAATTTGACAAAACTTGTAACATAAAAAATATTCATCTTAATGTGAGTGATGAACTTGGGAAGTTTCATGGTGAAATCTGTTAGTTACCCTATTCACCTGTAGTGTCTGTGATTGGCCGTTGTCACGTGTTTGGTTGCTAAGGAGGTGTGTGTTGACTGATGATGGGATGGCGGGTGGAGTGTGTGTGTGTGTGTGTGTGTGTGTGTGATGTCCTCACCCATGCATCCCTCTCCGTTGGGTTGCCGTGTGTAACCGGGGGAACAGATGCACATGTATGTTCCTATCAGGTTCTTGCAGGTCATCCCTCGGCCGGCGCAGTCGTCCACGCCGTCCTCACACTCGTTCTGGTCTGAGGGCGAGAGACAGCAGCAACGTGTCAGACAGACAGAGAGAGAGAGGAGACCTGGGTGTGTGTGTGTGTGTGTGTGTGTGTGTGTGTGTGTGTGTGTGTAACGCAACAGTGATGAATGAATAAATGAAAATGTGTTTATTTTGGTCAGGTCATTCAAAATTAAAAGTCCAACAGAAAACATCAGTTCAACTAGAAAAGAGCCAAACCTAAAAGGAATAGGCTGAAGCTATATCGCTTATTTTTGCCTACCCTTCTTAAAGGATAATGTCCGTTTTTTACAATCTGGACCTTATTTCTATCCGATCATTTCCTCCCCCAGATAACTTTGGTGTCATTCCAAGTGGTTGTGATGAAATGAGCTCCAGCCGAGAGGCGCGTATATCCGTATAATGGAGTCTACAGGGCAGCAGAATGCAGCCTCTAAATAACACATTATCTGCAGAGAAACTCCTTCATTTCACCAATATTTAGTTCTGATAGGCTAGTGCTATTCCCCTCTGAGTCCGGGGTTAGCTGTTATCAACATCCGGGGTCTGTAGGTTGACCTGCTGACCTCTGACCTGGATGATGTCATCTCTGAGCCCTGGGGCTAATTTCGTCAAAACGACTCCAAATGACACCAAAGTTGTCTGGGTGAGTAAAATAATCGTATTTTATGCTAGAAATAAGGTCCGGTTTGTAAAAAACGGAAATTATCCTTTAAGCTGTGTTCACACCGCACACACTTTTTATTTTTGTCGCTGTCGCTCGTATCGCTCCGAAAAAAATGCTCATTCGCTCGTCAACTTGGCTCAGAGCCACAGACTGGTATTTTGGCTTAGATGACGTGATGTCCACTGCCACGTGTCTCTGTTTACACCGGCACCACCGGGATCACGGCAGCCAATCAGAGCTGAGCAACGAGCGACTGACGGCCGGAGAGTTGGGATTTCTCATCTCGAGCGACAGAGTGAAAAAACGCTCCATTGCTCCGTTGCTCCGTCGCTCCGAGCCCCAGAGTTTTTTCACCTGGGCGATTAAACGCTCCATCGCTCGTTTGCATTCACTTAACATGTAAACTCGTCGCTCGTTCTAAAAACAAAAGGTCCGGTGTGAACGCAGCTTTACATGATCAACTTCATCAGATCACATACCCAAACGTAATTCCATAATAGTTTCAGCTACATCAACCGCATCTCTCATATTTATCAAATATCTTATTCTTAAACAAACGTTTGAATTCATGAATTGACCGGCTCATCTTCAAATCCTCATCAAGTGCATTCCATATATTTACAACCTTTACAGAAATACATTGATCTTTTATTTTAGTTTCAATCACACGTTTCCCTCGGAGCTCATATCTACATTCCCTTTTTTTAAACATGTTCACAATTTTACAAGGTAACAAGTTGTTATACACTTTGTACATTATCAATGCTGTTTTATAATCCACTAAA
The DNA here is from genome assembly GCF_045865225.1 of Trachurus japonicus. Classification (NCBI taxonomy): domain Eukaryota; kingdom Metazoa; phylum Chordata; class Actinopteri; order Carangiformes; family Carangidae; genus Trachurus; species Trachurus japonicus. The sequence continues at coordinate 3,573,014 of NC_140909.1, forward strand.
TCCATAAATCTGAAGGCTCTTAATTTAATAATAAATAATTCATTCGATGGTTCTCTATAATTTGACTTAGTGATAATCCTCACAGCTCTTATTTGAAGAATAAAGATCATAAAGTTTGGTATAATGGGTAGAATCTGCATTCCCCATGTTTCTAGACAGTACGTGATGTAACACACACACACACACACACACACACACACACACACACACTCTCTCTCTAACATAAACAGTGACGCTATTGACGAGTTCCTCCTGTCTCTGTGTCTCCCGCCAAATACAAGCGTTGCCATGGAGACGAGTCGTCTGAGAGAGCGGCGGTGTAAACAGAGTCTGGGCCGACACACACACACACACACACACACACACACACACACACACACACACACACACACAGAGATAGTGTGTGTTATGTAACTCAGCGGTTCTCCACTAGTCTCACTCTGGGTCATTAAGTCACGACCCACTTTTATAGAATTCAAACCAAGATTTTTTTAAAGCCTTTAAAAACTCATTTTTCTCTTTATTGAGCAAAGTGCATTTCAGAGCACATGAATGAAACTGAGGAGTTACCATGACAACTGCATGTACGGAAGTGAATAAAAAAATATCAAACTGCACAAAATGGAGACCAACAAAACGATATATTTGACTTCTAATGCATCTCTGCATTCAGAGCATGTTCACTAAAGTGAATAAATATCAAAATGCACAAAATAAAGACCCACAAAACAAAACAAGATTCACTGCATCAGGCCACATTAATAAGAAACTGATATCTTTGCATTCAGAGCAAATGGAGCAAATAATCAGAAAGTGAGGAGGAGCATTACAACTGCATGTGTTCACGTGTCTCGTGCCTTTCAAAATAAGTTATTTTTCAAAATAAAAGACATGTCCAACATCAGATGTGCATTAAATATTATTTACTTTTTTGACCAGCTGTCCGCAACCCATCCAGAACGGGTCTAGACCCACTTCTGGGTCCCGACCCACCAGGTGAGAACCACTGGTGTAACTCACCTTTACACATCCTCCTGTCCTCCCTCAGGACGTACCCCGTGGGACATTTACACTCGTAGGACCCCACCACGTTGACGCAGCGGAACGCGCACAGCAAAGGATTCTGGGAGCACTCGTTGATGTCTGAGAGAAGAGGAGAGAGACGTCGTCATGACAGCGGTGTAGTCTAATGTTACCTAGCAACCAGTGGTGTAGTCTAATGTGTTGTAGTGGGTAAACTGCTGTTACCTAGCAACCAGTGGTGTAGTCTAATGTGTTGTAGTGGGTAAACTGCTGTTACCTAGCAACCAGCGGTGTAGTCTAATGTGTTGTAGTGGGTAAACTGCTGTTACCTAGCAACCAGTGGTGTAGTCTAATGTGTTGTAGTGGGTAAACTGCTGTTACCTAGCAACCAGCGGTGTAGTCTAATGTGTTGTAGTGGGTAAACCGCTGTTACCTAGCAACCAGTGGTGTAGTCTAATGTGTTGTAGTGGGTAAACCGCTGTTACCTAGCAACCAGTGGTGTAGTCTAATGTGTTGTAGTGGGTAAACTGCTGTTACCTAGCAACCAGCGGTGTAGTCTAATGTGTTGTAGTGGGTAAACTGCTGTTACCTAGCAACCAGTGGTGTAGTCTAATGTGTTGTAGTGGGTAAACTGCTGTTACCTAGCAACCAGCGGTGTAGTCTAATGTGTTGTAGTGGGTAAACTGCTGTTACCTAGCAACCAGTGGTGTAGTCTAATGTGTTGTAGTGGGTAAACTGCTGTTACCTAGCAACCAGTGGTGTAGTCTAATGTGTTGTAGTGGGTAAACTACTGTTACCTAGCAACCAGCGGTGTAGTCTAATGTGTTGTAGTGGGTAAACTGCTGTTACCTAGCAACCAGCGGTGTAGTCTAATGTGTTGTAGTGGGTAAACTGCTGTTACCTAGCAACCAGCGGTGTAGTCTAATGCGTTGTAGTGGGTAAACTGCTGTTACCTAGCAACCAGCGGTGTAGTCTAATGTTGTGTAGTGGGTAAACTGCTGTTACCTAGCAACCAGCGGTGTAGTCTAATGTGTTGTAGTGGGTAAACCGCTGTTACCTAGCAACCAGCGGTGTAGTCTAATGTGTTGTAGTGGGTAAACCGCTGTTACCTAGCAACCAGCGGTGTAGTCTAATGTGTTGTAGTGGGTAAACCGCTGTTACCTAGCAACCAGTGGTGTAGTCTAATGTGTTGTAGTGGGTAAACCGCTGTTACCTAGCAACCAGTGGTGTAGTCTAATGTGTTGTAGTGGGTAAACTGCTGTTACCTAGCAACCAGTGGTGTAGTCTAATGTGTTGTAGTGGGTAAACTGCTGTTACCTAGCAACCAGTGGTGTAGTCTAATGTGTTGTAGTGGGTAAACTGCTGTTACCTAGCAACCAGCGGTGTAGTCTAATGTGTTGTAGTGGGTAAACCGCTGTTACCTAGCAACCAGTGGTGTAGTCTAATGTGTTGTAGTGGGTAAACCGCTGTTACCTAGCAACCAGTGGTGTAGTCTAATGTGTTGTAGTGGGTAAACTGCTGTTACCTAGCAACCAGTGGTGTAGTCTAATGTGTTGTAGTGGGTAAACTGCTGTTACCTAGCAACCAGCGGTGTAGTCTAATGTGTTGTAGTGGGTAAACTGCTGTTACCTAGCAACCAGCGGTGTAGTCTAATGTGTTGTAGTGGGTAAACTGCTGTTACCTAGCAACCAGCGGTGTAGTCTAATGTGTTGTAGTGGGTAAACTGCTGTTACCTAGCAACCAGCGGTGTAGTCTAATGTGTTGTAGTGGGTAAACTGCTGTTACCTAGCAACCAGTGGTGTAGTCTAATGTGTTGTAGTGGGTAAACTGCTGTTACCTAGCAACCAGCGGTGTAGTCTAATGCGTTGTAGTGGGTAAACTGCTGTTACCTAGCAACCAGCGGTGTAGTCTAATGCGTTGTAGTGGGTAAACTGCTGTTACCTAGCAACCAGTGGTGTAGTCTAATGTGTTGTAGTGGGTAAACTGCTGTTACCTAGCAACCAGCGGTGTAGTCTAATGTGTTGTAGTGGGTAAACTGCTGTTACCTAGCAACCAGCGGTGTAGTCTAATGTGTTGTAGTGGGTAAACTGCTGTTACCTAGCAACCAGTGGTGTAGTCTAATGTGTTGTAGTGGGTAAACTGCTGTTACCTAGCAACCAGCGGTGTAGTCTAATGTGTTGTAGTGGGTAAACTGCTGTTACCTAGCAACCAGCGGTGTAGTCTAATGTGTTGTAGTGGGTAAACTGCTGTTACCTAGCAACCAGCGGTGTAGTCTAATGTGTTGTAGTGGGTAAACTGCTGTTACCTAGCAACCAGCGGTGTAGTCTAATGCGTTGTAGTGGGTAAACTGCTGTTACCTAGCAACCAGTGGTGTAGTCTAATGCGTTGTAGTGGGTAAACTGCTGTTACCTAGCAACCAGTGGTGTAGTCTAATGTGTTGTAGTGGGTAAACTGCTGTTACCTAGCAACCAGTGGTGTAGTCTAATGCGTTGTAGTGGGTAAACTGCTGTTACCTAGCAACCAGTGGTGTAGTCTAATGCGTTGTAGTGGGTAAACTGCTGTTACCTAGCAACCAGTGGTGTAGTCTAATGCGTTGTAGTGGGTAAACTGCTGTTACCTAGCAACCAGTGGTGTAGTCTAATGTGTTGTAGTGGGTAAACTGCTGTTACCTAGCAACCAGTGGTGTAGTCTAATGCGTTGTAGTGGGTAAACTGCTGTTACCTAGCAACCAGCGGTGTAGTCTAATGCGTTGTAGTGGGTAAACTGCTGTTACCTAGCAACCAGCGGTGTAGTCTAATGTGTTGTAGTGGGTAAACTGCTGTTACCTAGCAACCAGCGGTGTAGTCTAATGTGTTGTAGTGGGTAAACTGCTGTTACCTAGCAACCAGCGGTGTAGTCTAATGTGTTGTAGTGGGTAAACTGCTGTTACCTAGCAACCAGTGGTGTAGTCTAATGTGTTGTAGTGGGTAAACTGCTGTTACCTAGCAACCAGTGGTGTAGTCTAATGTGTTGTAGTGGGTAAACTGCTGTTACCTAGCAACCAGCGGTGTAGTCTAATGTGTTGTAGTGGGTAGAGTGCCTATAGAGAGAGAGTGGCGCCACCTCCGTTCACTGCAATGGTTCAGTTTTTTCACAGCAATGGCGGCGCATGGAGCCCCTCAAAAGTTCCCGGAAGTTAGCATAAGCTAACCGCCGCTCAATGTATTCCAATGGAGCAGCTGGTCGGAGCAGCACTTGTTCAAGGTAAAATGTTTAAACAATGGCATTTTCATATCAGTAGTGCATCTGAATTAAATCGACATGAGTAATTAAGTATGTTGGCGGATTATCCCCGTCTAGATTTGAATATTTAGAGAATATTAACAGATAAAAGTTTAGGCTAGCACTCTGGCTAACGATAGCAACACATGCAACAGGCTGCTAAATGTAATTCTGTTCTCTAAATATAACTTAATCCAACGCTGTCAATTGTCAGACTAGTAGCGAGGTTAATGTACAGGGAGTGTGATTGCAGTTAAACATAAAATTAATATCATTGAGGCTGCGGAAAGATGGGTGAAGTTTATGATATGAGGACATTCTGGACTGCTGTCTCAAACATGGGAAAATGTTCTGATTTGCTAATTTATTTTTTAAACCACTGACTGATTAAAATACACATCTAACCATGACATGTTCTCAAGTAATCATACTAAACATTAGTAAACTATTGGTCATATTATTTGATACACCTGTGCAACATCATGCAGTGCAGTATACCAGCTGTGCCATAAATTCTGCTTTCATAAATTTTATACATGTTCAGTTTTTGTTGACATCAGAGAGGTGTTCATTGTACTTTATGTTATTTGTTGAGATCATTGTGTGTTGGACTGCATTATCTCAACAATTGTTGCTCATATTTTGCCTTCAAGTATTTTAATGGAGAGGAACACTGTTGAATGTAATGCACCCCAGCACAGCAGCATCTACTATAGTCTCGCTCGCCAGAGAGTGATCACCTTTTTGACTATGTCAGCTATAACTAGAAATATATATATATATATTTTATAAATGAAGAATGTATGGGCCAGAGCAAAATAGTTAATCAATAATCATAGACATTGATGCTGTAGCTACATCAGGAGAACTGAAGAGGACCAAAGATCTTATAGGAGTGATGATGACAAGGATGTAACATGTCTCTTATGTGTTAACTGTTTCACCAGATGTGGGACAACAGCCATGAAGAAGAAATGCCTGCCTGGTGTTGCTGGATGTGTCACCTATGTTTTATTCAACCCCAAAGGATTTCCACATGGCCTGCTTAGGGCTACCCATGTCGGTGGTGACATTTATTACATGTAGCCCAATGGATTCTGCCCTCTCTTGTCGTTGCTACTGTTTTAGGAGCTGTGATTCTGTGATTCTTCTTGCATTGTTTTTCCTGTTCTGCTCTGTTAATTAAAAAAATATTAAACTTCCCAGTGGCGTGGTATTTGAAAGTGTGTGAAAGAGCAAATTGTTTGAATATGATTACCTCGCATATTTTTTTGTTGTTGAAATCTAGGTGTTTAAATTGCTCCTTCTGACTTTAGCCAGCCATGCTTTTCTCCTGTCCCTGTGTTTGGGGAAGCCATACATGTGCAGGCCTTTCTCCAAGCGACTGGAGCATCCCCGTGCAGCACAGCATACCATGGTGAAGACTATATTCAAGGACAACACAGCGGAAAGGACGCAAACAGCTTGACATGCTGATCTGTTTGACTTCTGTAGATCTGTTTTTAAGGAATTTATTGTGATATTAAGTGCACTGGGTAAAACATGACTCTGTTTTATTATGCATCACTGAGTACAGTAAGTTTGGGATAAGTATACAGTTAACAAATAGTGATAAAATTCCATATATTTGCAATGAATTAAAATTAAACTTTAATTTATTTGCCATGGATTTTCTATTAGAGTTATCATCATAATGCTGTTGTGTAGTCAATTGTCAAATCATAGTCACTTGTTATTCTGCCTCAACCAAGTCTGAAAGTAAAAAAAAAAGAGGAAATATTACAGTTTTATTGCTATCAACAACTGTACGGGTTTAGTAAAGTTAACAGAGTTCAAAGCAACACAAGCATAGCCTAATAAGAAGAATAGTTAACAAATAGTGATAGAATTACGTGTATTTACAATGAATTCAAATCAAATTTTAGCATTTGCATGGATTTCCTATTTGAACACGGTTGTCATCATTATGCAGAACTGAGTCCAGACATGTGAGTGACCTGTCAGTTTGCCTCATTCAAGTCTGAAAGTTTGATAAAAACAGAGAAAATGCTACGATTTTATTGCTGTCGATGACTGTACAGGTTTAGTAAACTTAACAGAGTTAAAAGTAATTAACACAAGCATATAAATACCGCAAAACAAAGCATTTATTGACCGTTATTTAGCAATTATCGGGGTTTTCCTATTGCTTTCAATTGCCCGCCAAGCACTTCCGGGAACTTTCTGAGGCTACATGGACCACGTGATCGGCCAGCATTTTGAACTTCCGTTGTCGCCACTCTCTCTCTCTAGGCACTCTAGTAGTGGGTAAACTGCTGTTACCTAGCAACCAGCGGTGTAGTCTAATGCGTTGTAGTGGGTAAACTGCTGTTACCTAGCAACCAGCGGTGTAGTCTAATGTGTTGTAGTGGGTAAACTGCTGTTACCTAGCAACCAGCGGTGTAGTCTAATGTGTTGTAGTGGGTAAACTGCTGTTACCTAGCAACCAGCGGTGTAGTCTAATGTGTTGTAGTGGGTAAACTGCTGTTACCTAGCAACCAGCGGTGTAGTCTAATGTGTTGTAGTGGGTAAACTGCTGTTACCTAGCAACCAGTGGTGTAGACTAATGTGTTGTAGTGGGTAAACTGCTGTTACCTAGCAACCAGCGGTGTAGTCTAATGTGTTGTAGTGGGTAAACTGCTGTTACCTAGCAACCAGCGGTGTAGTCTAATGTGTTGTAGTGGGTAAACTGCTGTTACCTAGCAACCAGTGGTGTAGTCTAATGTGTTGTAGTGGGTAAACTGCTGTTACCTAGCAACCAGCGGTGTAGTCTAATGTGTTGTAGTGGGTAAACTGCTGTTACCTAGCAACCAGCGGTGTAGTCTAATGTGTTGTAGTGGGTAAACTGCTGTTACCTAGCAACCAGCGGTGTAGTCTAATGCTTTGTAGTGGGTAAACTGCTGTTACCTAGCAACCAGCGGTGTAGTCTAATGTTTTGTAGTTAGTGGGTAAACTGCTTTCTAGGTGGTAAACTGTTCATACTTGTATCACATAGACGCTGCTTCTCTAACTGTTTTATATCAAGGACCCAAAACTGACACAAACTAGACCACGGACCCCCATTGGACAACACACCAGAAATACACTAACTATCAATGTACCTTTAAATTAGGCCTAGCTACATTTTTGAAAGATTATAGAGAAATTTCTGGAAAAAAAAGGGTACAATTTCTCCAAAAAAGTTGAAACATTTCTAGAAAATAGTGGTAAAAATTCTCACAAAAAAAACAAAAACAAAAAAGTGATACATTTTCTTTTAGAAAAAAGTGGTAAAATTTCTCAGAGAAAGTGGTAAAATTAAAAAAAAAAAAAAAAAAAAAAAAAGAAAGTTTTAAAAATTTTAGGAGAAACTGGTAAAATTTTGCAAAGAAATTCTAGGAAAAGTGGTAAAATGAAAAAATAAAAAAATAGTATATAGTAAATAGTAAAAAGTTTGTTATTTTTTAAATGAGAAGAAACTGGTAAAATTGCTCAAGAATTCTAGAAAAAGAGTTAAAATCTTTCAAAAAATTATAGAAGAATGTGGTAAAATTTCTCAAAAAAGGGGGGGGGGGGCAAACAATAATACAAAAGCCTTTAAAAAGTAGAAGAGAAAAATTGAGAAGAAACTGGAAAAAATTTCTCAACAAAATTTCAAAAAAAAGAAAAGAAAAAAAAATTAAAACAATAATTAAAAAAGTGAAAAAATTCTAGTAAAAAGTGTTAAAATGTGAATAAAAAGTAGTGGACCCTTGAACCCTGTCAACCCTCCCACTTTGAGAACCATTGACATTTACTTTAGTTAGATAGTTTAGTTGTACTGGCTATACTGAAGTATTTATGTATTTTCAGTGGCTATACTGAGTAAACCTGAGTATCACATAGACTACACCACTGAGAGTGAGCGCGCACGTGAGCGTGAGCGTGCACGTGCAGAGCGAGAGCGTCACTCACCTTCACAGGTCATCATCGGTCCCGGCTCGAAGCCGTCGTCACACGCGCACTCGAACCCTCCAATCACGTTGGTGCAGGTGCCGTTGCCACAGGGATTCCCGATGTCGCACTCATCCGTGTCTGGGACAGAGACACAATATTAGTAGTTTTGATCAGGACTGAAGTTCATTAACAGATTGATGTAAAAAAAATTAGAAAAAAATATTTATCTGATATATTTTTACAGCAGTCAAAGTTATGGACAAAAACGCCCGCGAACGCCACGAGAGGGTAGTAAATGTGCCGACAGTGTATTTTTGACCTATTGAAAATTTTGAAATCATATTTTCTAATTATATGTAAAATTAAAGGTTGAATATGTAGAATATTTATTAAAAGCTATATTTTTTCAAAAATAATACATCCATGGGGCCTTTAGAGGGGTACAGAATGAAAGTATTGCTTTTCCATAAAAAATTACATTTAGTCTGAATTCATATTTTTAATTTTTTTGACGGGCTCGACAACTGACTTTCTGTCAACGTTCTGTTTACATTCGTACCTGCCTGTAGCCGACATGTGGCTCAGTTCTCCGCTGTTTTCCTGCCTCCTCCCGGTCCTATGTGTCTGTTTTCAACAAAGCCTTTTTAATAATCAATCGGTGGATCAATGGATTATCATATACTTGTTAGGATGGGTGTATTTGTGTAGTCTTATCTGTCATAAACACGTTACTTGACGAGAGCAGTGAGAGCGGAGGCTCTGAGGCTCTGAGGCTCTGAGCAGCAGAGAGCCTCCACTGTCCCTGTAACAAGCTACAAGTCATTTATTATGCTGTTAATGACGGTAAAAATGAAACATAAGGTAAATATCCCTCTTAGCTCTCCTCCTCTGCTGTCCTCTGATCAGAGCGGAGTCCCTAGCAACGGCCCGTTTTACCTAGCAACGGTCTGGCAATCGACTGCTGGAATTATTTTTCTGTTGTTGTTCTGGTAATTCTACATAGTCAACCTTTATGGTTCCTCGCCAAAAATCATGGCATTTGCTGCAATACAGTGGGAGTTATAGTTAAATTAATGGGGAAAAATGCCCCTAGTGGACGTTTTTTTCCCACAATGCCATTTTAGATCAAGTCATCTTTTCTTTGTAGCTGAGGAGGAATAATGTAAATATCCAGACACATGGTTGTTATTATGGGCTGGGACTGGAGACAGAGACGGTCTAGGTCTCAGGTTAGCGGTCGGTCGGTCCTAAACACAACTGAACTGACCTTCACACCGCACGGCGTTGACGTCCAGCCGGTATCCCATCGGACACTCGCAGCGGAACGATCCGTCCGTGTTGATGCACTGGCCGTTGATGCACGGGTCGTTGATGCACTCGTCAATGTCTACCATGAAAACACACACACACACACGGCAACATGAAGCCATGTGCATGAAGCCATGAACTGTTCACAACGAGACACTCACACAGACACACACTGACCTGTGGGTCCGCCGTCCCGATGCTGGTATCCCTCGTTGGGACAGAGGATGCGGTATCCCTCTGCAGTCGGAGGAGAGAGAGACGACATGAGACAACCACACAGCTTCAGCTATATATACGTATGTATCAGGGTTAAAAATCATTTTGGCGGGTGTTAATAAAGACTTAGTAGCCAGTTTGGCCGGTGGTGCATGAGGCATCATAACGGCCAGAGCCGCTCTACCGTTCTCAGTCATTTGACCCCCTGGCACACTGCAAAAACTCTACATCTTTCCAAGAATATTTGTCTTATTTCTTGTCAAAATGTCTCATTTCTAGTCAAAACTAATCTCTTTCCACTTAAAATAAGACTCATCACCTAAAAATTAACTTGTTTTTAGATCATTTTCACTTGTTTCAAACTAATTTTCACTTGAAATAAGTAGAAAAATCTGCCAGTGAAAGTAAGTTTTTTGTGCTTGTAATAAGAAAGAAAAACTTCCAGACTACCAGATTTTTTTTTAGGTGAAAATATCCTTGAAAGAAGTAAAAAGTGTCTAAAAACAAGCTGCTTTTTAATGTGATGAGTCTTATTTTAAGTAGAATGAGATTAGTTTTGACTAGAAATAAGACAAATATTCTTGGTAAGATGTTGAGTTTTTGCAGTGCAGTACTTACTACATTTCCCATGAACACTGCCGTGATGCTACGTTACCACAACCAAAGTGAAGCCGTAGCGGCGGCAGACGATGCGTCGTGGTTTTTTTTTTTTTTTCGTGCATGTCCGGGGTGCACAGATGAAAAAGCTCAACTTTTTGGGCATCAAGCAAACTGCATGTCATGTGATGAGAACAGACTCAGACTCAATTTTTTTTTTGTCTAGCTAACAGAATACAATTGTGTATAAAACTGAAAAAATGTATAAATAATAAAATAATAAAAACTGGATTTTAGAGTAAGAGTAGCCTATAAGGTTTGACATCACACATTACCTGTAGCTACTTAATCATTTGCAAAGATGTACGAAGACATTTAGGCTACAATGTGATGCAATTAATGAGAAATACAATTCTTTTGTGAACATTTGCCAAGTGGTTTGGAGGTTTGTCCATGTTGTTTTGAGAATGTAATTTCTGTTTTGAAAAATGAGCCAAACCAATGGAGAAAAACTGTAATAGAGGAGGCACAATACCTGAAAGTAATTATTTCAGTTGTCAGTATGATAGCTAAGCCAAAAACATGCTGTTTTCATGGGAAACACAGTACGAACGTAAAGAATCTCTCTTATTTTCACCGGAAAAAATTTTGGCTAGTGGAAATTCTGATTGGCTGGTGATCTAAAAAGTTAATTTAGAACCCTGGTATGTGTGTGTGTGTGTGTGTGTGTGTGTGTGTGTGTGTGTGTGTGTGTGTGTGTATGTGTGTGTGTGTGTGCGACCTACCCTCCCCCTTGCTGGGGCAGATCTCACAGGGGTCGCCCCAGCCCTGGCCCGGCATCCCGGTGCAGCAGCAGACCTCCTTGGACGTGTTCTGGGGCTTAGGAGCCAGACAGCGGCCGTTCTCAAACTTAGTATAGCAGTAGTTCACACGTATATCTGCAGGCACACACACCAGAAACACACACACACACCAGAAACACACACAACACACACACACAACACACACACACAAAGACAAATGGTGAAAACGATGCAGAAGAACTGACATTAGGAGGCAGCAGCGCTTCATCGGTTTCCTGTTGTTTATTTCACCGCTTCAGCTCATCAGGTCCATCGATCATCGTGTCTCAATAAAACTGTTGAATCACACGTTTCTGGTTCTGTTTCTGTTCAGTTGAAAAGATGTTGGAGATAATAAAGTTTGACTTGAATATGATTAAAAAATAAAACATTAAAGCAGAAGTAAGCGATCCGGTCGTTTTGGCTAATGCTGCGTTCCAGGCAGGCTTTTGAAACCGTAAATTACAGCCTCAAGTCACGACTTACGACTTTGTAGCGTTTCAGACAACCCACTCGTGTTTCTCCGACCTGTTTTACCGGTGAAAGTCACTATAACGGCCACTCGTAACTTCTGACCCGTGAACTCGTACCAGATCGAACTGGTACGACTTCACAGGTCGGAAAAACAGGAGTTACGGGCTGCCTTGAACGCACCATAACGTCTTGGCTCAGAGCAGAGCAGAGTGACTGACAGACCCGTGTTTCAGACCAAACACTCTATAGAAGTGATTGCTGTCGGAAGATACAACTATTTAAGACTTATATTAACACAAAAATATCACTAACTTCTGCTTTAACTGTGTAATTTAATGAAAGTCTGATTAGATCAGAGACCGTGGTGCGTTCACTGACATGTTTCTACCTGTAAACTGACCAATAAGCTCAAACATGTTTCTTTAAATCAACAGTTGAACTTTAACTCAGTGTCTCTGTCTCTGTTTCAGCCTCCTACTGTAATAAGAAGCACATGGTCTCTCTCTCTCTGTGGCCTTCACTGAACTCTACACAAATAAGCCTTGTGGCCACCACAGATCTCTCTCTCTCTCACACACACACACACACACACACTCACCTAGCTCATACATGAACACCTGCAGCTGCAGAACAAACTCTCATGTTTCTTTCCTCCATGAAACTGATTCGTCAGCTTTTTCCGCAAAAGGGAGATTTGTGGCGCTTTGTGCACAGCTGCTGAGCAAGTGTGTGCCAATTTGACAAAATGTTGAACTATCCCTTTAAAGGGATACGCAAATATATATATTTTTTTTTCGTGTCTTGCCTCACTCCTGAGTCCATGACCAGCAGATAGACACCATCCTTTCCACTGTGCGTGCAGTAACAAGGGAGATAGAGCCGTATCGCCTCCACCTAAAGTCGCTAATTAGCTTAGCTCAAAGGCTGGAAGTGTATGGGTAGTGTTAGCCTGCCTCCACCTAAAGTCACTAATTAGCTTAGCTCAAACACTGGAAGTGTATGGGTAGTGTTAGCCTGCCTCCACCTAAAGTCGCTAATTAGCTTAGCTCAAACACTGGAAGTGTATGGGTAGTGTTAGCCTGCCTCCACCTAAAGTCACTAATTAGCTTAGCTCAAACACTGGAAGTGTATAGGTAGTGTTAGCCTGCCTCCACCTAAAGTCACTAATTAGCTTAGCTCAAACACTGGAAGTGTATGGGTAGTGTTAGCCTGCCTCCACCTAAAGTCATCAGAGAAACTCTTCAGCAACTCTAAAGGGAAACCGGCGGGCCGATCTTCGTCTCAGAGCTGACAAAACTCTCCGGTAAGGCATCTTGAGCGGTCAAATGCCGCTAACGGGACGAGATCGGTCAAAACGGAGGGTTCAAGCAAAGACGCTTTATTTTGGTTCAAGCTAGCTACATCCAGGGTAGGTTAGCTTCCTATTTCAAAGTAAAAGCACAAATTCTATCGTCATGGTTTTCTGTATGTAAAGGGTAACAGGTGTTTTATTTTGTGAAAGTAACAGGAAGTGCGTTGGTCACAACGGCTAGCTTGAGTAGTGCCGAATTCGTCCAACAAAATAGTAAACAGCTGGTATTTAGACAAATTAACGACACACTGCTGATCTAAACGGCTACTTTCTCTCCTAAACATGTTTGAAATGTGGATAAAGTGAAATATTTACAGAGTTTAGAGCTAAAATGAAATCAGCTTCTGACTGCTGATTTCAGCTCAGGTAGGAGGCAGGCTAACACTACCCATACACTTCCAGTGTTTGAGCTAAGCTAATTAGCGACTTTAGGTGGAGGCAGGCTAACACTACCTATACACTTCCAGTGTTTGAGCTAAGCTAATTAGTGACTTTAGGTGGAGGCAGGCTAACACTACCCATACACTTCCAGTGTTTGAGCTAAGCTAATTAGTGACTTTAGGTGGAGGCAGGCTAACACTACCCATACACTTCCAGTGTTTGAGCTAAGCTAATTAGCGACTTTAGGTGGAGGCAGGCTAACACTACCCATACACTTCCAGTGTTTGAGCTAAGATAATTACGGGCGATACGGCTCCATCTCCATGGTTACTGCACGCACAGTGGAAAGGATGGTGTCTATCTGCTGGTCATGGACTCGGGAGTGAGGCAAGACACGAAAAAAAAAAAGTTGAACTATCCCTTTCAATCTATCCAGTGGTCAACCTCTGTAAATTCTGACGTTATGCTGTGTTCCCAAATGCCTCATTAACTCAATTTAATAATTAATATATCTAATGGGACAAACTCTACAGGACATTAAATAATAAAGTCTTTAATACTCAGCTGCTTCTGTGCATGAAGACGATTAATGAAAAACATTCTGATGATTTTCCTCAGAGGGAGAAACTCACACTGAGCTGCTCACTAACTCATTATGTCACCACTTCAGTGTTTGGAGGGGGAACTCCCTACCAGAGGAGAGAGAGCACACCCAACCCAACACACACACACACACACACACACACACCCAACACACACACACACACCCAACACACACATACAGTGAGGAAATGGAAAAGTGTTGTGTGTGTGTGTGTGTGTGTGAGCCACCCTTGGCCTTGTCGGAGCGGCAGCAGCTGGAACACAGTGTGCCGTCCTGCAGGAGGAGCCTCACACTCACTACACAACTATTTACACTGTGGATGTATAGCAGCTTTGGTAACACTTTACCTGAACAGGTATTCATAACCATGACATAACACTGTCATAACCATCAATGAATACTTCTGACAGCTGTGGTTAAGTGTCATTCGGTAAGTTATGACACTTTTGATGCAAAGTTGACATTATTTGAGATGTTTTTGTTCTGACAACTTGACATAAAGACAATTTAAACTGTCATAGCAGACCTAATTGCCAATTTTTTTTAAAATTATGTCAAGTTCTCAGAACAAAAACATCTCAAACAATGTCAACTTTGCATCAAAAGTGACATAACTTACCGAATGACACTTAACCACAGCTGTCAGAAGTATTCATTGATGGTTATGACAGCTGTTATGTCATGCACTGCAAAAACACAAAATCTTACCAAGAATATTTGTCTTATTTCTAGTCAAAACAAATCTAATTATACTTAAAATAAGACTCATCACATAAAAAGCAGCTTGTTTTTAGACACTTTTTACTTCTTTCAAGCAGATTTTCACTTGAAATAAGTAGAAAAATCTGATAGTGGAGCAAGTTTTTCTTTCTTATTACAAGCACAAAAAACTTGCTTTCACTGGCAGATTTTTCTATTTATTTCAAGTGAAAATTTGTTTGAAAAAAGTGAAAATGATCTAAAAAGAAGTAAATTTTTAGGTGATGAGTCTTATTTTAAGTGGAAAGAGATTAGTTTTGACTAGAAATTAGACATTTTGACAAGAAATAAGACAAATATTCTTGGAAAGATATTGAGTTTTTGCAGTGTTGTTATGAACCCGTATTCAAGTAAAGTGTTACCGGAGCTTTACAGCCTCACACACAGACACACTGAGACTCCGTTACCTAGACAGCGGCGTCCCGAGGCGGACAGCTGGAAGCCCTCGGGACACAGACAGGTGAAGCTTCCCTCGGTGTTGGAGCACGTTCCGAAGGTGCAGATCTCTGGAGACTGGGAGCACTCGTCGATGTCTGAGGTCACAGAGACAGAGGAGACACTCGTCACATCATCACATCATCACATCACATATATACTGACTAGATGCCACCTTCTGCTTCTCAGCGTACGTCAACATGGCTGCCATCTTGGTCAGGGGTTTCTGACCATAGACATGTAAACGTCTGACCAGCAGTCAGACCAGTCAGACCCTGTAGAACACATTTCAGAGTATGTATGGATGTGGGTGTGTGTCTGAGTATGTAAGTGTATGTTTAATATAGGCCTATGTATGTATCGTAAATATCTGTCTGACATTTATAATAAACCAAACGGCTTGAAAATCGGTTGAATCTTCAGTGAGTTGTGGTGATTTTAATGGTTGATAGACCTCTAGTGCAGGAAGTAGACACGGCTTCCCCCTCACCAAGATGGCCGCCGTGTTGACGTATCGTTCCAAGGGACAGCAGCTTCAGAGAGCTATCATCTAGCTAGCATCTATGTGTATATATCTATGATTACATCATTACATCCCTCCATCATCTCTTCATGACATCATCACACCCCTCCCTCCTGCTTCATTCCTCTGGAGCTGCTGCACTGATGAGGTCATCAGAGCAGTCTCAGGCCAAGTGTGATAAACCTGAGTGTGTGTGTGTGTGTGTGTGTGTGTGTGTGTGTGTGTGTGTGTGGTTGTGTGTGTGTGTGTGTGTGTGGTTGTGTGTGTGTGTGTGTGTGTGTGTGTGTGTGTGTGGTTGTGTGTGTGTGTGGTTGTGTGTGTGTGTGTGTGTGTGTGTGTGTGTGTGTGTGTGTGTGTGTGTGTGTGTGTGTGTGTGTGTGTGTGTGGTTGTGTGTGTGTGTGTGTGTGTGTGTGTGTGTGTGTGTGTGTGTGTGTTTGGATGAGGTCGTATTCTGTCTCGTGTTCAAGCTGCTGCCGAACCCTCCTTTTCTTCAGGAGGAGGGGGGAGGAAGAAGAGGAGGAAGAAGAGGAGGAAGAGGAGGAAGAAGAGGAGGAAGAAGAGGAGGAAGAGGAGGAAGAAGAGGAGGAAGAAGAGGAGGAAGAGGAGGAAGAAGAGGAGGAAGAAGAGGAGGAAGAAGAGGAGGAAGAGGAGGAAGAAGAGGAGGAAGAAGAGGAGGAAGAGGAGGAAGAAGAGGAGGAAGAGGAGGAGGAAGAGGAGGAAGAAGAGGAGGAAGAGGAGGAAGAAGAGGAGGAAGAAGAGGAGGAAGAGGAGGAAGAAGAGGAGGAAGAAGAGGAGGAAGAGGAGGAAGAAGAGGAGGAAGAAGAGGAGGAAGAGGAGGAAGAAGAGGAGGAAGAGGAGGAGGAAGAGGAGGAAGAAGAGGAGGAAGAAGAGGAGGAAGAGGAGGAAGAAGAGGAGGAAGAAGAG
Organism: Trachurus japonicus; assembly: GCF_045865225.1. NCBI lineage: Eukaryota > Metazoa > Chordata > Actinopteri > Carangiformes > Carangidae > Trachurus > Trachurus japonicus. The sequence continues at coordinate 3,589,667 of NC_140909.1, forward strand.
GAGGAAGAGGAGGAAGAAGAGGAGGAAGAAGAGGAGGAAGAAGAGGAGGAAGAAGAGGAGGAAGAGGAGGAAGAAGAGGAGGAAGAAGAGGAGGAAGAGGAGGAAGAAGAGGAGGAAGAAGAGGAGGAAGAAGAGGAGGAAGAAGAGGAGGAAGAGGAGGAAGAAGAGGAGGAAGAAGAGGAGGAAGAGGAGGAAGAAGAGGAGGAAGAAGAGGAGGAAGAAGAGGAGGAAGAGGAGGAAGAAGAGGAGGAAGAAGAGGAGGAAGAAGAGGAGGAAGAAGAGGAGGAAGAAGAGGAGGAAGAGGAGGAAGAAGAGGAGGAAGAGGAGGAGGAAGAGGAGGAAGAAGAGGAGGAAGAGGAGGAAGAGGAGGAAGAAGAGGAGGAAGAAGAGGAGGAAGAAGAGGAAGAAGAGGAGGAGGAAGAGGAGGAAGAAGAGGAGGAAGAAGAGGAGGAAGAGGAGGAAGAAGAGGAGGAAGAGGAGGAGGAAGAGGAGGAAGAAGAGGAGGAAGAGGAGGAAGAAGAGGAGGAAGAAGAGGAGGAAGAGGAGGAAGAAGAGGAGGAAGAAGAGGAGGAAGAGGAGGAAGAAGAGGAGGAAGAAGAGGAGGAAGAGGAGGAAGAAGAGGAGGAAGAAGAGGAGGAAGAGGAGGAAGAAGAGGAGGAAGAAGAGGAGGAAGAGGAGGAAGAAGAGGAGGAAGAAGAGGAGGAAGAAGAGGAGGAAGAGGAGGAAGAAGAGTATGGGAGGAAGAAGAGGAGGAAGAGCAGAGGGAAGAAGAGTATGGGAGGAAGAAGAGGAGAAGAAAGAAGAGGAGGAGGAAGAGAAGAAGGAGGACGGAGAGGAGGGGAGGAAGAAAAAGAGGAAGGGAGAAGGAAGAGGAGGAAAGCCGGTGTAGGTACCAGATGTGTCCGGGGCGGTGACTGGCGATGACGTGGCACATGGTGATTGGTCGTGGTGGCGTAATGCGTTACTTGGATGCTACCGCGGATGTTAGTGAAGTTAGTCACTTCGCCCCGTAGCAAAACAGCAAAACTATTCGGGATCGAAGTCTTATTTGTGTACTTCTGAACACGTATTTGGGTTCAGGTACGCCCCCTAGTGTGTGTGTGTGTGTGTGTGTGTGTGTGTGTGTGTGTGTGTGTGTGTGTGTGTGCTACCTTCACAGGTCTCCTGGTGCAGGTAGTACCCCGGGGGACAGATGCACCTGTAGGAGCCGTCCATGTTCAGACACGTTCCTGCTCCACAGGTGCTGGGGTTCACCGCACACTCGTTGATGTCTGAGGAGAGAGACAGGAGAGTTACAGCAGCCATGTTTCCATCCAAAGTGATGAGAATCACTGGGAAATGCACATTAAAAGAAATTAGAATCGTGTGTGTTTCCATCTACAGACTTTGCCCTTAGCGCGATTTAGCACATATGTTTATTACGTCATAACGCGACCTGTCCGTGTGTGTGTGAGAGAAAGAGACTGTGTTAATGATAAACTCTGGATTCGCTGGTTGATAAGTTTCTTTTTTACTGAGGAGGAACTATGAAGAACTGAGCAGTAACATCATTATGAAGGTGTGTGTGTGGGGGCTTTTATTTTGCCGTGGCGGTGCAGAAACCCTGTTGTTGGGGGCGTCGCGTGGCGTAGTGGTTGGAGCGGGCGCCCTATGTATAGAGGCGCAGTCCTTGCTGCAGTCGGCCCTGGTTCGAGTCCCGCGTCGGGCGCCATTTGCTGCGTGTCATTCCCCCTCTCTCTGCCTCCCCGTTTCCTGTCTGTCTCAACTGTGCTGTCCATAAAGGCGGAAATGCCCCAAAAAATATACTTAAAAAAAAAAAAAGAAACCCTGATGTCGTCTTGTGAGTGAACTGCAACACGGGAGCAGTCGGGGTGAAAGTGGCGACGTCACTGAATTCACATACAGCTGTTTCCATCCCATTCCAATCAACCAAACCCCGGCCCTAGCAGCGTACTTTAGTTTGTGCGAATCAGAGGATTTTAATTTGAATCACAGCGTTTCCATCATTATTTTCAATCAAATCAAAATCAAAGGGAGGGAGGGAAAATTGTCATGGACAATCAATGCTGTACATCCTGCATACAGATTATAAAACCATACACCATATCACATACTCACACACACAACCAACAGAGATCACTTACAGACAGTACGACCAAGTTCCTGGTTAACACAAGTAATAAATAATTATAGTAAAAAATAATTATTGCACTTTCTCCTATAGCCTATTGCTTTTCTGATGCGATACATCTAGATGATCTAAACAGCTGATGGAAACGCTGCTAGTGACTCAGCATCAGGCCGTGCTGCGTTCAGGAGCGTGGGAACAGAAACAACAGAGTGTGTGTGTGTGTGTGTGTGTGTGTGTTCCTCACCTACACACGTCCGTCCGTCCGGCGTCAGCTCGTACCCGTCGTTACACACACACTGGAAGGTTCCCACCATGTTGATGCACTGACCGTTTCTACACAACCCTCGCTGAGTCGCACACTCGTCCACGTCTGCACAACAACACACACACACAAACACAAACACAAACACAAACACAAACAGTTCATTTGTGATTTAAAAAAAAAAAAGATAATAGGATACATTTTAATCCTGCTTTAAAGGGACAGTTCAACAACGCTAGGAAATAATCATGTAACATTAGAGACAGAGTTGTTTTAGAGGCAAATGCAGCCGGAACTACATTCCAGACACGGCTGCTGGGCGGAGGGATTTCAGAAGAGAAAGTAGTTCAGAGTATTTGCTTCATGTGTCGTAATGTTACATAATTATACGTTATTATCTCATAGCGTGGTGAATGTGCAGGTCACAACTTGTTGTTAAATGTTGAACTGGCCCTTTAATGCTACTACATGCTTATACATTGATAAATTCAAGGATAAAACTATATTAAAATGTTTTAACTTTCTGTAGGAGGATGAAAACAAGTGTGTCACACACTTTCCTCCACATTTATCAAACCGCGACACTTGGAAACAAACAGTAACAGTTATAAACAGTTATAAACAGTTATAAACAGTTATAAAGTTGACATTAACCCTTTACATGGATCTTGATCTGAAAATCCACCGACATAAACCACCCATCTTGATCGGAAAGACGTTTCAGTAACACTTTACTTGACGCCTATCTCTATAACACATTATAACCAGACTTATAATTATACTTATACTTATAATGCAGTTATAGCACCGTATAACTATAGTTATAAACACTCATAAATGATCATAATGCTAATTATAACAATCATCATAACACTATAAAGCATTTTATCATGACTTAAAGTTATATAATAGGTTTTATAAAACGGAAAGGTGAAATCCGGCGATCTGATTGGTTGTTAACCGTGGTATAATGAGCATATACCACGGCTACTATTCTAAAGCCTTATCACAGCGTATTTCTGCTTGAATAAAACTACATGAAATTGATGCGTATTCCTCTTTCATATTGTCATTATTGGTAACCGTTTTATAAAAGCAATATATCACTCCAGTCCGTGGTCTATGCTCATTCTACCACTCTGAGGGGGAACAACGCCCCTTAGAGTGGTAGAATGAGCAGAGACCACGGCCTGGAGTGATATATTGCTTAAATAATTGTTAGTAACTTACTGACAATGCCCACAACGATAATGCATTAATATAGTTATAATGTGTTATAATTGGCTTATAAACGTGAATTACTATCATTATAAACACTCATAAATTATCATAAGGCTTCATAATAATAATAAGCATAACACATCATAGAGCCTTTTATAATGGTTTATAAGGTCAAGTATTATAAAAGAGTTATAATGCTCTATAATGTGTTATGCTTAGTTTTAACTAACTATAGTTATACAGTGCTATAACTGCATTATAACTCATTATAAGTATGACTATAATGTGTTATAGAGATAGGCGTCAAATAAAGCGTTACCCAATGTCTTTCTGAATGAGCCCTTCTGGGTAAAATCTTCCAATCAACGTGTTTGACACAGTTTTATTCAGATTTTTCCTGATATTCATTGTAGCTATGGACGGCTCATTAAGAGTCATTTTGTGTACATCCTTGTATTCATTGTATTAATCTGTGTGGAGGTCAGAGGTCAGATGTTTCGTGTCGACAGGTGTGACTTTATTTTATTGAACTATTGTCATTTATCTGTATTACTACTTGTAATTGTAATGTTGCTGCCTCTTGGCCAGGGCGCTTTTGGAAAAAGAGATTCTACATCTCAATAAGCTTTAGCTGGTTAAATGAAGGTTAAGAAGACTCACCTATACAGTCGCTGTTGTGTGAGTTCTGGAAGCCGGGGTAACACAGGCAGTTGTATGACCCCACCGTGTTCTTACAGGTGCCGTTCCCACACGGCTGCCGCTCGCACTCGTCCACGTCTGAAACCACAGCACAAAAACTCTAAATCTTCCCAAGAATATTTGTCTTATTTCTTCAGGGTCTCTGCAGGTTTCAGCAGCTCAAATTTAAAACATTTTAAGACCTTTTTATGACCATTATGGATGAAATTTAAGACCTACTGTATATCATGACAAATAAAAAACGTACAAAAGAAATGCGGAGTCACAAAATTAGACATTGATTCAATCAATATATAAGTTGCGTGTTAGGCTTGTTTGTAGTTGAAAATACATTCAATAAAGCATAATGAAGTGCACACTGTGCGCCTAAATCATTTTCCCGGTTCGCACATATATTTTTTTAGGGTCAAATGCGAGTGAAATGCTCGCCCATGATGGGCATAAGAAAAGTTAAGACCTGTCTAAAATTATTTAAGACTTGAACACAATAATTCAACGAATCTAAGACTTTTTTAGGGCTAAAATTTAGATTTTCAAATTTTAGACTTTTTTAGACTTTTTAAGACCCCGCAGATACCCTGTTCTTATCAAAATGTCTAATTTCTAGTCAAAACTAATCTCTTTCCACTTAAAATAAGACTCATCACCTAAAAATTAACTTGTTTTTAGATCATTTTCACTTGTTTCAAACACATTTTTATTTGAAATAAGTAGAAAAATCTGCCAGTGAAAGCAAGTTTTTTGTGTTTGTAATAAGAAAGAAAAACTTGCTCCACTATCAGATTTTTCTACTTATTTCAAGTGAAAATCTGCTTGAAAGAAGTAAAAAGTGTCTAAAAACAAGCTGCTTTTAATGTGATGAGTCTTATTTTAAGTAGAATGAGATTTGTTTTGACTAGAAATAAGACAAATATTCTTGTTTAGTTTTTTTGCAGTGTGACGCTCATCGTAGCTCGTACCGACACACATGGAGAGGTCTCTCGTGGTCTTGAAGCCGTTGGGGCAGATGCAGCGGTAACTGCCCAGCGTGTCGATGCACTGCCCCGGGTTGCAGATCCCCGGGTTCTCGATGCACTCGTTACGGTCTGAGGGAAGAAGAAGAGCAGAGTTCATCCGTTATATCACACTGTAACACTGTCAAACACCACAACACCGCACAAACATAACAATATACGCAAGAATATTAGACATCAAATAAAAAACGACACCATTTATAAAAAGGGTTATAAAGTTAAAAACACTAAGGTTAAGCTACTTTCTCCTCCTAGAGGTTAATGTGGGTCATTCTGTGAAATCGGTAACTTTTGCGTCCCCAAGAAGTAATCAGTCATAAAATTACAATAACAACAAATTAATATGTAATTTAAAAATATAAAATTACCATGTCTTCTCTCCTCACTATAACATCAAATTAAAGTCAATTACATATAATTTTAAATAATTAAAATGACTTTTATGCTGATGAGGTTTTTCACCTGTCCCTCACTTTTAATTTGTAAAATGTCGGCAAAATGTTAAAATGTTTTACAGTTACATATTGTTTTAAGTATGATCTTATTGTAAAACAGTGTTTTTGGTAATAATATATATTAATTATTATAAATATTTACCAATTTATCAGTGTCCCCTGATTTTATGTCAACCCTGTTCCCCTAACCTCAACGCTGTTGTTGTCATTCATTTGATATATAATGTAAAATAAAATGGACTTTCAACTGTTACCATTATAATTAAAACTATATAGACTATATATAGAAAATAATCTCAATAATCTCTAATTAGAAATATTGTATATTGTAAAGTTTATGTCGGTAACAGGGTTGACAAGATTAGGAAAACATTAAAACTGTAATAAAATATGAAATTCCACAGCCTGAGATGGCACAACATCATTTCTTGTCATTTTAAACTTTCTTTGATTCCTGGCTACTTAAAAAAAAATAGCAATTAAATATACCGTATTTTCCGCACTATAAGGCGCACTTAAAAGCCTTTAATTTTCTCAAAAAACGACAGTGCGCCTTATAATACGGAGCGCCTTATATATGGATCAATTGGTTAATTGGTTGATTCATACTCAGCTCCATCTAGGGGATGCATAACGTAACCCCAGTTTGACTGCAGTATCTTCTATTCTACGTATGCGCCTTATAATCCGGTGCGCCCTATATATGAAAACAGTTCTAAAATAGGCCTAGGCCATTCATTGTCTTATAGTGCGTAAAATACGGTAGTTTAAATTTTAACTTTTCAAAGTTGAAAAGTTAGTGATTTCATGGAATGACCCGTATGGAAATGGCAGAAGGTAGAAAGTCTTTTTTAGTGTTAATAATGTCTGTTGGTCTAAACGTTTTGCTGGTGGCGTTCTGATGGAAGAAGCTGTAGATATTGATGAAGAGGATGAAACGGTCCGACTGGTTGGATGTTTTCAGCTTCCTTACACAACATGACGATCCTGCAGACGCTCTTCAACAGCAGCAGCTGTTACTGTGCTACAGACATTTACCACCGTGTTCACAGCATCGAACACGACTGAAACCAACAGATACAAGAACAGAAGTCATCACCGACTCAATGAAACAACCAGAAAACATTTTTATCAGTGTCCAGTTTGAACTTAAAAGGATAGTTCAACATTTAGTCAGACTGGCCCATCACCATAATCCCTATAGTCATAGCAGTAGGTTTGTTACCTTTAATTGTCGGTGCAAGCTGTTTTTAGAACGGTGGAGCAGAGCCGTGAGCTGCTCAGAGCTACGCTACGGAGGCTCATTATGGGATTTCTTGGTTTCCCTCATCATCAAACTCATCAAATACACAATCCAACAACTCCACAACGCTCTGGTGGACAAGTTGTGAGCTGCACATTCACCACGCTATGAGATAATAACACAACGTTACCACACAGAGTTGTTTTAGAGGTAAATACAGAGACTGTTGATGAAAAACTGTCCCTGAAGGCAACACGCATCAGTGGTTTTGCATGAATTTCCCTCTACAACAACTCTGTGTGGTAACGTTGTGTTATTATCTCATAGCGTGGTGAATGTGCAGGTCACAACTTGTCCACCAGAGCGTTGTGGAGTTGTTGGATTGTGTATTTGATGAGTTTGATGAGGGAAACCAAGAAATCCCATAATGAGCCTCCGTAGCGTAGCTCTGAGCAGCTCACGGCTCTGCTCCACCGTTCTAAAAACAGCTTGCACCGACAATTAAAGGTAACGAACCTACTGCTGCTATGACTATAGGGGTTATGGCAATGGGCCAATTTGCCAACATGTTGAACTATCCCTTTAACAAGTTTTCTAAGACAGTAGAGATGCTGCTGCTTTCTGGAGGATCGAGTCAGAGGTAACGGAGCCGACGTCCGACCGCCTTTATCCGACGACTCGGTCGGCAGAAAGGAAGCAACAAGTCTCCGTGCCAGAAATACAAAACATCAAAACAGGAAATGACAGAACGGAGGAACCATAGTTTGTATTGTTTGTTAAGTGGATGTACTGTTTGTGTTTTTATTGGGTGGCAAAGCAGTTTCCCCTTGGGGATCAATAAAGTTTTCTAATCTAATCTAATCTAACCATAGAAGAAACCATGGCGATTAAAAACAAAGCGCACACAACATTAGCTTGTTATTACACTGTAAAAACTCAACATCTTTCCAAGAATATTTGTCTTATTTCTTGTCAAAATGTCTCATTTCTAGTCAAAACTAATCTCTTTCCACTAAAAATAAGATTCAGATCCTTGTTTTTAGATCATTTTCACTTGTTTCAAACAAATTTTCACTTGAAATAAGTAGAAAAATCTGACAGTGAAAGTAAGTTTTTTGTGTTTGTAATAAGAAAGAAAAACTTGCTCCACTATCAGATTTTTCTACTTATTTCAAGTGAAAATCTGCTTGAAAGAAGTAAAAAGTGTCTAAAAACAAGCTGCTTTTTAATATGATGAGTCTTATTTTAAGTAGAATGAGATTTGTTTTGACTAGAAATAAGACAAATATTCTTGGTGAGATTTTGAGTTTTTACAGTGTGTATATATATGCAGCTGCGTCTCACCCAGACACTGTCCCGTGGGCGTGAAGCGGTATCCAGGTTTACACTCGCAGCGGTAACTCCCCGGCAGGTTGAGACAGGCGGCGTTCTGCTGACACACCGGGCCGTTCTGACACTCGTCGATGTCTGAGGACACAAACACACAAACACACACACACAGGAGGTCAGAGGTCAGAGGTCAGAGGTCAGAGGTCAAACCTTCTCTCTACATCACCACAGAGGGAATGATGGGACGGGAGGAGACTTCAGACACTTCACTGGAATTTTCTTTTTTTAATGTGAAATAAGACAGTACAGTGGTATGGACAAAAACAAATTGTGAAAAAAACAAGCAACGTATGTGTATGTGTGTGTGTGTGTGTGTGTGTGTGTCGCTTGAGTATATAATAAAATATAAAATAATAATATAGCAGTAGTTGTAGTGAACCAAAATTATGACAATAATTGATAATAATTAGTAGTAATAATAAGTTTAGTTACTCAGTTAGTCTCTTAAAAATGTATTTTAGTACTTCTTAATGCACTCAATTTATGGAATTATCTTAAAATCTTATGGAATATGAATTGTGGAAATTTCAAAATGTTTCATCGTGTTTTGTATCTTGTATGACTTAGCTTCTCTTTCCATTGATCATATAGGATAGGCTACACCTCTCTCAGGTGTGTTGCACTTGACCTGGTCTTTTTAGTCTTTTTAGAAGTGGAAACTGTGTTTTTGTGTTGTGTATGTGTTGTCTACTGTCTATTTGTGTATCACTCTTGTATAGTAGTTTGTGGTCTGTGTTTCCTGTGTATTTGTTATATGTTACATATAACATATACGATATATATATATATATATGACTGCAGATGGAAATGAGCTGTGAGCTAAATCTGGTGCAACCATCTCTTCATTTTCTGTAAATGATTAATGTCATTGCACAATGTCCCCTAAATAAACTAATAAAGATGGAGGCGGATTCTCCTGCGCCGGCGAGCATCATGTGAACACACTGGACGCTGACCGGAGCATCTGAGGATGTGGCTCTGCAGGTGGTCGTTGTGTTTCTGGGTCAATACTTTGTTGAAATATCGAATCAATTTACAAAAAATTGGTTTCATTGTTGTAGTCCTGCCTCTTTTATCTTCATTGTTTCTATCTCTAACATCAACCTGCCAATGAGACAGGGGATGGAGATTAGCCACTTAGCTACTGTTCCCATTTAAAAAAAAAAAAAAAAAATCTGAATCTGAAATCGATTATCTCACTGAACTAAAACTTGTATCATAAACTTGTGTTTTAGTCACAGAACTTCAGGGTTTTAACGTCGGTCATTAACCACAAGGAATTGGAACAACACAAAAACACACGATACAGTGTCTGATAGCGTCTCACCTTCACAGATGAGCAGCTTGTCGTTGTAGATGAAGCCGATGGGACACTCGCACCGGAAGCTGCCGATCATGTTGATGCACACGCCGTTCTCACACACTCCGGGGATCTCTCTGCACTCGTCGATGTCTGGACGAGACGAGACGACATGAGGACAAACACATCGCAACAACGACCACACACCTCTCCTTCTTACCCACAATCCTCTCTGAGAGCGAGCAGCAGCAGCAGCTTACCGATGACCTGGCCGGTGGTGATGTCGATGTAATAACCCGGTCTCTCGCTGCCGCACAGGATGGCAAACTCATCTGAGACGACACGAGACACAAGTCAGTGGTGTAGTCTAATGTTACTGCTGTTACCTAGCAACCAGTGGTGTAGTCTAATGTTACTGCTGTTACCTAGCAACCAGCGGTGTAGTCTAATGTTACTGCTGTTACCTAGCAACCAGCGGTGTAGTCTAATGTGTTGTAGTGGGTAAACTGCTGTTACCTAGCAACCAGCGGTGTAGTCTAATGTGTTGTAGTGGGTAAACTGCTGTTACCTAGCAACCAGCGGTGTAGTCTAATGTGTTGTAGTGGGTAAACTGCTGTTACCTAGCAACCAGCGGTGTGGTCTAATGTGTTGTAGTGGGTAAACTGCTGTTACCTAGCAACCAGCGGTGTGGTCTAATGTGTTGTAGTGGGTAAACTGCTGTTACCTAGCAACCAGCGGTGTAGTCTAATGTGTTGTAGAAACTGCTGTTACCTAGCAACCAGTGGTGTGGTCTAATGTGTTGTAGTGGGTAAACTGCTGTTACCTAGCAACCAGTGGTGTAGTCTAATGTGTTGTAGTGGGTAAACTGCTGTTACCTAGCAACCAGCGGTGTAGTCTAATGTGTTGTAGTGGGTAAACTGCTGTTACCTAGCAACCGGTGGTGTGGTCTAATGTGTTGTAGTGGGTAAACTGCTGTTACCTAGCAACCAGTGGTGTGGTCTAATGTGTTGTAGTGGGTAAACTGCTGTTACCTAGCAACCAGTGGTGTAGTCTAATGTGTTGTAGTGGGTAAACTGCTGTTACCTAGCAACCAGTGGTGTAGTCTAATGTGTTGTAGTGGGTAAACTGCTGTTACCTAGCAACCAGTGGTGTGGTCTAATGTGTTGTAGTGGGTAAACTGCTGTTACCTAGCAACCAGTGGTGTGGTCTAATGTGTTGTAGTGGGTAAACTGCTGTTACCTAGCAACCAGCGGTGTAGTCTAATGTGTTGTAGTGGGTAAACTGCTGTTACCTAGCAACCAGTGGTGTAGTCTAATGTGTTGTAGTGGGTAAACTGCTGTTACCTAGCAACCAGCGGTGTAGTCTAATGTGTTGTAGAAACTGCTGTTACCTAGCAACCAGTGGTGTGGTCTAATGTGTTGTAGTGGGTAAACTGCTGTTACCTAGCAACCAGTGGTGTAGTCTAATGTGTTGTAGTGGGTAAACTGCTGTTACCTAGCAACCAGCGGTGTAGTCTAATGTGTTGTAGTGGGTAAACTGCTGTTACCTAGCAACCAGTGGTGTGGTCTAATGTGTTGTAGTGGGTAAACTGCTGTTACCTAGCAACCAGTGGTGTGGTCTAATGTGTTGTAGTGGGTAAACTGCTGTTACCTAGCAACCAGTGGTGTAGTCTAATGTGTTGTAGTGGGTAAACTGCTGTTACCTAGCAACCAGTGGTGTAGTCTAATGTGTTGTAGTGGGTAAACTGCTGTTACCTAGCAACCAGCGGTGTAGTCTAATGTGTTGTAGTGGGTAAACTGCTGTTACCTAGCAACCAGCGGTGTGGTCTAATGTGTTGTAGTGGGTAAACTGCTGTTACCTAGCAACCAGTGGTGTGGTCTAATGTGTTGTAGTGGGTAAACTGCTGTTACCTAGCAACCAGTGGTGTAGTCTCATGTGTTGTAGTGGGTAAACTGCTGTTACCTAGCAACCAGTGGTGTAGTCTCATGTGTTGTAGTGGGTAAACTGCTGTTACCTAGCAACCAGTGGTGTAGTCTCATGTGTTGTAGTGGGTAAACTGCTGTTACCTAGCAACCAGTGGTGTAGTCTAATGTGTTGTAGTGGGTAAACTGCTGTTACCTAGCAACCAGTGGTGTAGTCTAATGTGTTGTAGTGGGTAAACTGCTGTTACCTAGCAACCAGCGGTGTAGTCTAATGTGTTGTAGTGGGTAAACTGCTGTTACCTAGCAACCAGTGGTGTAGTCTCATGTGTTGTAGTGGGTAAACTGCTGTTACCTAGCAACCAGTGGTGTAGTCTCATGTGTTGTAGTGGGTAAACTGCTGTTACCTAGCAACCAGTGGTGTAGTCTCATGTGTTGTAGTGGGTAAACTGCTGTTACCTAGCAACCAGTGGTGTAGTCTCATGTGTTGTAGTGGGTAAACTGCTGTTACCTAGCAACCAGTGGTGTAGTCTAATGTGTTGTAGTGGGTAAACTGCTGTTACCTAGCAACCAGTGGTGTAGTCTAATGTGTTGTAGTGGGTAAACTGCTGTTACCTAGCAACCAGCGGTGTAGTCTAATGTGTTGTAGTGGGTAAACTGCTGTTACCTAGCAACCAGTGGTGTAGTCTAATGTGTTGTAGTGGGTAAACTGCTGTTACCTAGCAACCAGTGGTGTAGTCTCATGTGTTGTAGTGGGTAAACTGCTGTTACCTAGCAACCAGTGGTGTAGTCTCATGTGTTGTAGTGGGTAAACTGCTGTTACCTAGCAACCAGTGGTGTAGTCTCATGTGTTGTAGTGGGTAAACTGCTGTTACCTAGCAACCAGTGGTGTAGTCTAATGTGTTGTAGTGGGTAAACTGCTGTTACCTAGCAACCAGTGGTGTAGTCTAATGTGTTGTAGTGGGTAAACTGCTGTTACCTAGCAACCAGTGGTGTAGTCTAATGTGTTGTAGTGGGTAAACTGCTTTCTAGGTGGTAAAATGTTCATACTTGTATCACATAGACGCTGCTTCTCTAACTGTTTTATATCAAGGACCCAAAACTGACACAAACTAGACCACGGACCCCCATTGGACAACACACCAGAAATACACAAACAATCAATGTACCTTTAAATTAGGCCTAGCTACATTTTTGAAAGATTATAGAGACATTTCTGGAAAAAATGTGGTACAATTTCTCACAAAAAAAATAAACAAAAAAGTTTAAATTTTTTTAGAAAAAAGTGGTAAAAAATCTTGCCAATTTTTAGAAAAATCTGGTCAAATTTAAAAAAAAAAAAAAAAAAATTTTTAAAAATTTTTGAAGAAACTGGTAAAATTCATCAAAGAAATTCTGAGAAAAAAAAAAGTCAAACAATAATAAAAAAAAAAAAGTGGTAAAAGTAAAAATAGTATATAGTAAATAATAATTAAAAAAAATGATAAGAAACTGGTAAAATTATTCAGAAAAAGTGGTAACATTTTTCAAAAAATTATAGAAAAAATGTGGTAACATTTCTCAAAAAAGGGGGGCAAACAATAATACAAAAAGGGGTCAAATTTCTTTAAAAAATAGTAGAAAGTAGAACAGAAAAATTGAGAAGAAACTGGTAAAATTTCTCAAAAAAATTGTAGGAAAAGTGGTAAAATAAAAAAATTTAAAAAATCAAGACAATAATCAAAAAAGTTAAAAAATTCTAGTAAAAAGTGTTAAAATGTCAATAAAAAGTAGTGGAGACCCTTGAACCCTGTCAACCCTCCCACTCTGAGAACCACTGACATTTACTTTAGTTAGATAGTTTAGTTGTACTGGCTATACTGAAGTATTTATGTATTTTCAGTGGGTATCACAGAGACTACACCACTGGTCTGTGTGTGTGTGTGTGTGTGTGTGTGTGTCTCTGTGTGTGTGTGTGTGTGTGTGTGTGTGTGTGTGTCTCTGTGTGTGTGTGTGTGTCTCTGTGTGTGTGTGTGTGTGTGTGTGTGTGTGTGTGTGTGTGTGTGTGTGTGTCTCACCGGTGCTGGGGACAGGACACTGTTCACAGGGTTTGTTCCAGGCGCGGCCGATGTTGTAGGAGCAGCAGCACATCTTCTTGGTCATGTTGAAGGTCAGTTCTCCGTCACACGTCCCGTTGTCGGAGTAGAAGTTCCTGTAGCAGTAGCTCTTCCTCATGTCTGAGAGGGAGGAGATCATTGATTACATCACGATTATACGATCCATTCTGATTGGCTGCAGGGTGGCTGTCCGTTAAAAAGTGATAATGGACACACACAAAGATGTTCTGGTCAAATTGCCAAAGTTTAAAGGGACAACCAGGAGTTTTGGAAAGCAAAGTGTTCTCCTACTACATTTCCCATGAGCCTGAAATTCTTTGACCGGCGCAAGACAGACTCATGTTTTCATTCATCAAGAATTAAAGTCAGAGGTTGGAAGACGATCACATACCGTCGTAGTTCCCACCATAAACGGAGATTCGGCGTAATTAAAATAACAAAATAACCATAGAGACAAAACCATAGATTTATCTAAAATGGAGCGATTAACAAGTGGTAACGTAGATTCATCCACATTAATATCAGACTTTTTTATTGTCGTGGAATTTTTGGTTCTGCCGACGGAAAAACTCCTCGTTGTCCCTTTAATCTGATCAGATTTTGGATAATAGACCGGATCAAATCTTGAAAATGGGTTGTTTTGAAACTAAAACCAGATCCAGTCTCTGTTTTAATCTGGATCAAACCCTCAGTTTTTGTTGTTCAGAACTTTTTAGTAGAATCAGGAAAAGTTTGGTGGATTCAGGAACAACATGGGATTTAGATTCAATTCAATCTGGTCAAATAAACAACATACATTGATATTTTGCACCTGATTTTTAAACCATTACAGCGATAAAGGAAATAAAGTTAACTCTTGATTATTCCACAATTGAAGAACTACTGGATAATTAACTCATTGAGTGCCAATGACGTATATAGGCTGCTATTCATGGGTTGCAGTGACGTCACGTCGAAGGGACCGCCGCCATATTTGTGTCCGATGTGACAGGTCTCCTCATATGACAGCATCAAACCGCAGGATGGAAATGACAGTTTCTTGACAAAATGACAGGGTTTCATACACTCTGTCTGGGTTTATATCTCTATAACAACAGACTAACTCTATATTATCACACTTATTACACAGTTTATGAGTGAATTAATTAATTAAAGCAGATAACAGTGGCACGGCCGTTTCGGCTAATGCTGTGTTCAAGGCAGGCTTTTGAAACCGTAAGTTACAGCTTCAAGTCACAACTACGACTTGGTAGCGTTCCAGGTAACCCGTAGCTCGTGTTTTTACCGTCCTGTTGTCTGTGAAAGTTCCCTATAACGGCCACTCGTAACTTCCGACCCGTGAACTCGTACCAGATCGAACTGGTATGACTTCACAGGAAGGAAAAACACAAAGTACGAGTTTCCTTGAACGCACCACGAGTTAGCAGCCCCCGCCCTTGTCAGGCATCAATTGGTCCTCGTGCTACGTCACCACATTCACGCGCATCCCTTGGCTGCACACACAGCCCTTCATGCCGTTCTCTCCCCTCATTGGATAACACTTGTATCCCACAAGGAAATTTTTCTCCTCGGGTTACAGCAGAGCAGAGTGACGGAGAGACTCGTGTTTAGGCTGAAATACTTCATGTAAGTGATTGCTGACGGAAAATAGGACTATTTAGGACTTATATTAACAAAAACATTCCACTGATATCTGCTTTAATTTGAGACGTAATGTTGATCAAAGTCCTAGTCCGGTCACTTCTCCACTGTTTGCTCCTCACCCTCCTCCTGTCGACTCGTGTGTAGTTGTTTTCAACGAGCTTTTGATAATCAATCAGTAGATTGATGAATTATCATGTAAATGTTACGATGTGGACATTTATGTCGTCCTGTCTGTCATAAGAGATTACGATACGAGACACGTTTGTGTCAGGGACTCGCGGTGGCACAGACACAGCTGGTCACAGCTGTGACACTGGCCCGTCCGCTCTGTCCGCTCAGATCGCAGGTTTGATTCCAGCAGCGGTGAGGGAGGCAGAGAGCCTCCACTCTCCCTCTAACCAGCTACAAGTCATTTTTCTAACATCACAATTAGTCTGAAGCTGGTAAAAATGAAACACAAGGTAAAAACCCTTGATAGTTCTTCTGCCCTGCTCCGCTGATCAGAGCGGCGTCCCTAGCAACGGCCCGTTTTACTTAGCAACGGTCTGTTATACAGAAATAAAAGACCCTAAATGCAGAATCAGTGAGTAATTAATAAGAAAGTAATCAAAATGCAGAATTCAATATATCCATGTTATTAAAAAAAGAGTGAATCCCCTCTTTTAGTGAGACTTGTCACAGCCCACGCTGCACTGATAGACTGCCTGCAGTCAACTATTTATTCCGCCTATAACTTTACGTCTTTTGGGATGGAATAAAACTGCAGTCCGGGGTTTTTTTGGCGACTGCTATCACAGTCAACAGCACAATATAATCCTGGCATCTTTCAAATAACCTCAATTTTCGGTCTCTTGCTGATTTGCTCCTCCTACTCCACTTGTTCAGTAACGTGACGCTGTGATCTGAGCCCAGATCGCCCTGATTCAGACACAAATATGGCGGCGCAGAAACACAGTGACGTCATGTGAATCTAATGAATACATCAATCAAAATCCAACGCTTGAGTGCCATTGACGTACAGCAACTGCAGGAGAAGGAGGAGAGCAGGCATCACTCTGCAGAGTAGGACTCCTACTTGTTGTATTTTTGTTGTTTTTTGTTTTTGTACAATGAAAAAACATGTGAAATGAAATTTTCAGATGTCTTACATGTTTTTGAAGCCAAAATTAAAACGGCTAAATCACTGTTTTTCTTGAGAGACTCTCTTTCACAAAAATGCATTTTTCTCAGCTTTCTAGAAAAGAAGTGGTCTTTTTGGTGCAACCAGGCTCTATTCAACTTGAGATAAATCAAGAATGGAACAAGGTACAAACAAATGGTTTGTTCCCTAGTTAAATAGAGAGTCTCCTCTTTCCTTTGAGCTGTTTGGTGTTTTCAGAGTCATAGTACAAAATATTCTGTGGGTCTTGAAATATTACGTGATATGTGAAGTGTGAATTTGAAACACACGTGTTGGTCAGTGCTGTTGGAGCTGGTGTCAAGTCACCGTGTTGCTGCAGAACAGAGTCACACACTCACCCATGCAGTTGTTTCCTCCATTGACCTGCATGTAGTCTATCTATCTATCTATCTATCTATCTATCTATCTATCTATCTATCTATCTATCTGTCTGTCTGTCTGTCTGTCTGTCTGTCTGTCTGTCTGTCTGTCTGTCTGTCTGTCTGTCTGTCTGTCTGTCTGTCTGTCTGTCTATCTATCTATCTATCTATCTATCTATCCATCCATCCATCCATCCATCCATCCATCCATCCATCCATCCATCCATCCATCGTTCTATCTATCTATCTATCTATCTATCTATCTATCTATCTATCTATCTATCTATCTATCTATCTATCTATCTATCTATCTATCTATCCATCCATCCATCCATCCATCCATCCATCCATCCATCCATCCATCCATCCATCCATCCATCCATCGTTCTATCTATCTATCTATCTATCTATCTATCTATCTGTCTGTCTATCTATCTATCTATCTATCTATCTATCTATCTATCTATCTATCTATCTATCTATCTATCTATCTATCTATCTATCTATCTATCTATCTATCTATCTATCTATCTACCACTCACCCATGCAGTTGTTTCCTCCGTTGACCTGCATGTAGTCTATCTATCTATCTATCTATCTATCTATCTATCTATCTATCTATCTATCTATCTATCTATCTATCTATCTATCTATCTATCTATCCATCCATCCATCCATCCATCCATCCATCCATCCATCCATCCATCCATCCATCCATCCATCCATCCATCCATCCATCTATCTATCTATCTACCACTCACCCATGCAGTTGTTTCCTCCGTTGACCTGCATGTAGTCTATCTATCTATCTATCTATCTATCTATCTATCTATCTATCTATCTATCTATCTATCTATCTATCTATCTATCTATCTATCTATCTATCCATCCATCCATCCATCCATCCATCCATCCATCCATCCATCCATCCATCCATCCATCCATCCATCCATCCATCCATCCATCCATCCATCCATCCATCCATCCATCTATCTATCTATCTATCTATCTACCACTCACCCATGCAGTTGTTTCCTCCGTTGACCTGCATGTAGTCCACGGGGCAGATGCAGGTGTAGTTCCCGATGGTGTTGTAGCACTGACCCGGACCACAGATCCCCGGACGCTCACACTCATCCACGTCTGAACAGAGAGACAGAGAGAGAGAGAGACAGAGAGAGAGAGGTTTAGATCCACATCGACCACAGAGAGACAGAGAGCAGCTGTGATGACGGAGGTCCAGAACATCCTGGTCCTGGTCCTGAGGAAACCAGATCCTCCAGATCCTTCACTTCACCTTTATTACTGCTGTCAGCTCAGAGCTGTTAGCTCTATCTAATATTAAAGGGGACATATTATGCAAAACTCACTTTTTCATTGATTTAGTAGCCATGTGTATTTGCCTCTTCACCCCTTAAACGTCAGTTTTGACAACTACATTAATATTTTGTAAACTGCCATAGACCAAATCTCCTTGTTGTTTACATTCTACTTCCGGGTAGAAAACCAGCTGTAATTTGAATGAGATCAATAGTAACGAACGAGAGTTTAGCTATATATCATATTTTTCACGCCCTATCACCGTTTAGACAAATCAGAAATGATTGAAGAAACATTACTATTTCTCTGTGTGTGTTTTGTGTTGCTATGTGTTGTATTTATTCAGTTTGGGGGAATCACAGTGTCTAGAAAGCATCAGTGGCTCAGCTGACAGGGACAGATAACGGTAGCTAAGCTAACGGTAGCTAAGCTAACAGCAGCAGCTAAGCTAACAGCAGGACGTCAGCTGTTAAAACCCTCCCGTTGTGGGACACGACATGAAACTACTCCAGTTAGCTCAGTCATGTTGGAACTCAGATATCCGCTGGAGAAAATATTTGTTCATGGAGCGTTTATTGAGTCACTGAGTTATTAAAGTTAAACAGGTAGCTAACCGTTAGCCCGGTTAATCTCTGATAACCATGACTAATTACAAAAATGTGCACACAGAAATTAATAGTAATGTTTGTCCAATCATTGGTTTTATAAACTTTACAAACATCAGATTAGTCTAAACGGTGATATAGTGACATGAAAAATGAGATAAATATAGAGAAACTCTCGTCCGTCACTGTTGTTCTCATGCTGGTTTTCTACCAGGAAGTAGTTGTAAACAACAAGGCGATTCGTCCTATCCACAAGTTTCCGAACGTCATCTATGGTCAAAACTGGCTTCCGGTTTGCCGGTTTGTTGGAATTTTACGTTTACGTTTCCATGGTTTTCAGGCGTTGTCATAGTTGCGGTAAACGCATGGATCTACGCTGGCTTTTAACACAGATGTCAATTTGTGTGATATCCACTGTTAAAATCTGCTGTGATGATCCATGCGTTTTACAGATTTTCATTGGGGAAAAAAAAAAAAAAAAATCCATGCATTTACCGCGGCTACTGAAACCATGGAAACGTAAACATAACATTCCAAAACCGGCAAAACAGGCTACGTTTTTGACGTTCGGAAAAAGGTGGATAGTCAGAAAATGTGTCTCTTAACAAGCCGTTTTAATTTCAAGCCCTCGCTCCCATGGTTACCATGGTTACCAGAGCGAAGGTTCTAAACCGACCGTTTAGAGCAGGGCTGTGAAACTAACTGGTGTGTAGAGAACCAGCTGTGCTCAATCTGTTGGTTTTTCTGACCAAAGCATGTTACTCACATTACTGTTAGACATCAAGGTCCCATGTCAAGAAGCAGAGATGAGCTGAATATGTCCCCTTTAAATGTTGCTCAACGCATCAATAACAGCTACTTTTATACTTGATGTGTTAGTCAGCAGGTTTACTAGCTGCTCCTTTTCTGGCAGTTTGAACATGGACAAGATGGAAACAAATAAATAAATATATAGTTTGAATGTAAAGTGAATGTGTTATGTGTAACTTTATGTCTTCTGGAGATCGTCTCATCTTCCACTTGATGAACTGTTCAACACATTAACACACATTTGGACCGGGGGCATTGTATCTGTACCCCCCCCCCCCACCCCCCCCTCTCTGTGTCTCTGAGCTGAAACCAGATGAACAGATGAACAGACGGGTCTTGTTCCTGATGAACTGGAGACATGTTGGACGGCAGCAGCTTTTGTTCTTCAGTCCAACAAACACACGCTAATTAAAACGCCGCCGGCCACATGTCGTCCTCTCTAAACACTCTGCTCATTTATCTCTCCGTCTGTCTGTCTGTCTCTCTGTCTGTCTCTCTGTCTCTCCGTCTGTCTGTCTCTCTGTCTCTCTCTCTGTCTGTCCGTCCTCTGGGGGACTCGGTGTCCTCCTCTCTCCCCCCGAGGCCCGAGGACAGCTACGTCCGACCACATCAGAGACTCGTCCGTGGGACAAAACATCACTTCCTGTCTGTCCATGTGTCCTCGCTGAACCACCGAGGCCTGGACTTGATTTCCTTCCCACTGAACCAACCGACCGACCGACCAGGCCCACACTGCAAAAACTCAACGTCTTACCAAGAATATCTGTCTTATTTCTAGCCAAAATGTCACTTCTATAGTCAAAATAAATCAAATTATACTCAAAATAAGACTCGTCACATAAAAAGCAGCTTGTTTTTAGACACTTTCTTTACTTCTTTCAAGCAGATTTTCACTTGAATTAAGTAGAAATATCTGGGTAACACTTTACTTGAACAGGTGTTCATCAGATTGACATAACAGCTGTCATAAACATCAATGAATACTTCTGACAGCTGTGGTTAAGTGTCATTCAGTAAGTTATGTCACTTTTGATGCAAAGTTGACATTGTTTGAGATGTTTTTGTTCTGACAACTTGACATAA
This sequence comes from Trachurus japonicus, assembly GCF_045865225.1. Lineage (NCBI taxonomy): Eukaryota > Metazoa > Chordata > Actinopteri > Carangiformes > Carangidae > Trachurus > Trachurus japonicus. Next base: position 3,610,396 of record NC_140909.1, read on the forward strand.
AGACAATTTAAACTGTCATAGCAGACCTAATGGACAAACTTTAACAATGATGTCAAGTTGTCAGAATAAAAACATCTCAAATAATGTCAACTTGGCATCAAAAGTGACATAACTTACCGAATGACACTTAACCACAGCTGTCAGAAGTATTCATTGATGTTTATGACAGCTGTTATGTCAATCTGATGAATACCTTTTCAAGTAAAGTGTTACCAAAAGCAGCTTGTTTTTAGACACTTTCTTTACTTCTTTCAAGCAGATTTTCACTTGAAATAAGTAGAAAAATCTGATAGTGGAGCAAGTTTTTCTTTCTTATTACAAGCACAAAAAACTTGCTTTCACTGGCAGATTTTTCTACTGATTTCAAGTGAAAATTAGTTTGAAACAAGTGAAAATGATCTAAAAACAAGTTCATTTTTAGGTGATGAGTCTTATTTTAAGTGGAAAGAGATTAGTTTTGACTAGAAATGAGACAAATATTCTTGGAAATAGTTTTTGCAGTGCAGCTCTCTCTCTCTCTGTGTGTGTGTGTGTGTGTGTGTCTGGTACCTTCACACACTCTGGTCTCTATGTTGAGGGCGTAACCACGGTTACATTCACAGTGGAAGCTGCCGAACGTGTTGATGCAGCGACCGCCCTGACACACACCGGGAAGCTCCAAGCACTCGTTGATGTCTGACAGAGAGATGGATAGATAGATAGATAGATAGATAGATAGATAGATAGATAGATAGATAGATAGATAGATAGATAGATAGATAGATAGATAGATAGATAGAACGATAGATAGAACGATAGATAGAACGATAGATAGAACGATAGATAGAACGATAGATAGATAGATAGATAGATAGATAGATAGATAGATAGATAGATAGATAGATAGATAGATAGATAGATAGATAGATAGAGACAGAGAGACAGAGAGACAGTTAAATGTCTGTTGTTGTCTGTTTAGAATAGTTTATGAAGGATCCCCATTAGCTGGTACCCTAACCCAGCTTCCTGGGGTCCACAAGGAACAACACAAAATATACATATATACACAACATATCATACATTTACCTTTACAGTCAATCACAAAGCAAACATTTGAAAACTTCCACCGACCTTAAACAGAGTTTTTCTTAGATAACAAAGTGGAACCACTCTTACTCGTATAGCTACAGCTCATACAAAATACAATTTCAATTTCTTTTTAAATACCTGTTTCCTTTCAATACAACAGAGCTAGTGAGTGAGTTATTGCTCTAGAGATAAAGATGGTGATAAGGCCTTAGTTCTTGGGTGAGGATTCCAGCTGAACCACTGCTGGAGCCTCTAGTGCTGGAGTTGTGCAGTGTTTCTAAAAACTATTTGAGTAAATAAAAAGTCAGGTGCTTTACTGATCCAGACTTGTATCGGACCTTTGGGTCTCTTGTCTCGGCTTGCACCTATTATTATTTTTTTGTCAATGTATTTTAATGTGTCCTATTCTTGTTATTCTGTATTGGAAATAAATCAACTAAGACTGACTGAAACGTTACTGCAGCTTGATGCTGGATGCTGGATGCTGGATGCTAACCTGTTATCTACCATCAGTCTATCATCAGAGTCATGCAGCGGTTTACATCTGATCAGGTAGAACAACTCAATACCAACCTACAGCCTTATTATGGGCTATCTGCAGCTTTTTGTTGTTGTTACTGTCTGTTACTGTATATTACTGTCTGTCTGTGTCTGTCTGTAGCTGTCTGTATCCGTCTGTAGCTGTTGTTGTATGTTTCTGTCTGTGTCTGTCTGTAGCTCTGACCTTCCACCAGGACGGTGATGGGGTTTGGTCTGAATCCTTCTCCTCCAGGACACAGCGTCTTGTACTCAGCTGCAACACACAAACAACAACACAACACATGGTCAGTGCTGCAGTCGGTGCTGCAGTCGGTGCTGCAGTCGGTGCTGCAGTCAGTGAGCCGTCTGCATAGAGTCTCTGGTCTCTGGTTTCCTGAGCTCAGATCTGAGACCGGACGCGGCTGCAGCGACTCAGAATGACAAAGTGCAGAGAGAGAGAAGAGAAGAGAAGAGAAGAGAAGAGAAGTTTGTTCTTGTCGTTTCCTGCGGCTCGGAGCGGAGGAGCATGACTCATCCTCTGTAATGTTGGGAACCATCTGGTGGCAATTTTCAAGTAAGTTGCACAAATCTGTCTCATCTTTACCAGCAACAACAATTACAGCAAACACATCGTCGTCGCATGAGAAGAGAAGAGAAGAGAGGAGAAGAGAAGAGAAGAGAAGAGAAGAGAAGAGAAGAGAAGAGAAGAGAAGAGAAGAGAAGAGAAGAGAAGAGAAGAGCAGAGAAGAGAAGAGAAGAGAAGAGAAGAGAAGAGAAGAGAAGAGCAGAGAAGAGAAGAGAAGAGCAGAGAAGAGAAGAGAAGAGCAGAGAAGAGAAGAGAAGAGAGGAGAAGAGAGGAGAAGAGAAGAGAAGAGAAGAGCAGAGAAGAGAAGAGCAGAGAAGAGAAGAGAAGAGAGGAGAGGAGAAGAGAAGAGCAGAGAAGAGAAGAGAAGAGAAGAGAAGAGAAGAGAAGAGCAGAGAAGAGAAGAGAAGAGAAGAGAAGAGCAGAGAAGAGAAGAGCAGAGAAGAGAAGAGAAGAGAGGAGAAGAGAGGAGAAGAGAAGAGAAGAGCAGAGAAGAGAAGAGCAGAGAAGAGAAGAGAAGAGAGGAGAGGAGAAGAGAAGAGAAGAGCAGAGAAGAGAAGAGAAGAGCAGAGAAGAGAAGAGAAGAGAAGAGAAGAGGAGAGCAGAGAAGAGAAGAGAGGAGAAGAGGAGAGGAGAGGAGAGAAGAGAAGAGAAGAGGAGAGAAGAGAAGAGCAGCAGAGCAGCAACTCGTTGCTCACTGCTCTGCTTCTCTGCTGCTCCGCCGTTAATGACGAAATTAAAAGTAATTAGTTATAGTTACTCGGTACTTCCCCCAAAAAGTAACTGAGTTACTAATTGCCAGGAAAAGTAACTTTTTTATAAAATGCTCAAATATGTCCAATTACTTGGACTCGCCCCTCTAACCTGAAACTAATAGTTGTGTGTAATAGTGGCTATAGTGGCTATACTGAGTAGAGCTGAACCATGTGATGTCATGTCATGTGATGTCATTGCATAGATATATAAACGTAGCTGCCTCCTCTGACGCTGCTGCCCATTGGAACGGATTGTCGCCGCCGCCGCCATCTTGAGCAGGAGGTGTCTAACTTTGACTTCCTGTATCTACAGAGGCAGTAGAGGTCTATCACTGAATTTTCAACCGATTTTCAAGCTGTTTGTTTTAATAGAAATACTACAACTCAGCTACATAGCTCACGTTAGCAGTTAGGGTTAATGTCAGTGCCATGAAACTGATATATGGCCTAACACAGTTATATAGGTAGCCTACAGTGGTTTACACCCACTCGCTGGCCTCATCACCATGGCAACCACAAACTCACAGCCGGGGGAAACAGCTGATAAGCCTAGCCTACACATACAGGCAACAAAATAACAAACTATTAATATATGAACTAGCGGTATATGCACTAAATGTAACATATATCCACCCTATGATACGTTACCTTAGTTTCATTTATGTCAGATAACTCACCTACATCACATTCAACAAGTTCATATTAACAGTTCTATAATATAAAACAACTTGTTACTGGAGAAAAGTTCTTCCATGTCTCTTGGTTTTGGCGTTTCTTGTTTCTTTCATGGGAACATCCGTACGCGGCACAAAAGTTCTGCATTTCACCAGATTCACAGCTGTCAAACCCTCTGACTGTTGATGCTGCTCAGGAGGAACTACTCCTCAAGATGGCGGCCGTGAGACACTCCAGACAACCCTGAATGCGGCATCTACGTATATATATCTATGATGTGATGTGATGTCATGTCATGTGATGTGATGATGTGATGTGATGTGATGATGTCATGTGATGTTTGACTCACTGGAGTTGACGGAGGGACAGGATTCACAGGGGTTTCCCCAGCCCTGGCCCAGGGAGCAGCAGCACGACGCCTTCGACACTCCCACTCCGATCTCATTGGAGCAGTCCAGACTCTCCGAGGCGTCTCCACGGGAACGGACATCCAGGAAGCAGCTTCCGGAGCGGGTGTCTGTTCACACACAGACAGACAGAGACAGAGAGACAGAGAGACAGAGACAGAGAGACAGACAGGTGTGAAGGTGTTTCAGTGCAGGTGAGCGTCAGACAGACAGAGGCGTTGTCCGAAATCCCCCCTCCTCTCTCTCTAGTGACCAGTTGTTGTAGTGGTGTCTGAATGTTTAGTGATTATTAATGTTCACTATCTAGTGACTGAATCTATCCCATAATTCACAGAGCGACCGGTGTAGCTACCAAATAAATGAAGTAGTGACCGGTGTAGCTACCAAATAAATGCAGTAGTGACCGGTGTAGCTACCAAATAAATGAAGTAGTGACCGGTGTAGCTACCAAATAAATGCAGTAGTGACCGGTGTAGCTACCAAATAAATGAAGTAGTGACCGGTGTAGCTACCAAATAAATGAAGTAGTGACCGGTGTAGCTACCAAATAAATGCAGTAGTGACCGGTGTAGCTACCAAATAAATGAAGTAGTGACCGGTGTAGCTACCAAATAAATGAAGTAGCGACCGGTGTAGCTACCAAATAAATGAAGTAGTGCAGCAGCCTCAATAAATGTGTCCAGCTGTCAGAGTTGTCCGGTTGTAGCTTCCACAGACTCCCACAACAAACGTCGGAGCTAATTTCCTAACAAGCGTTATAAACTGACCACAGACTCTGGATAGCGATGCTAATTTCTGTTAGCCCGTCTATGGTGTGTCTACTGTGCAGCGGAGTAGTGTCAGAAAGTGTTTTTTTATTTGACCAGTGAGTCACTTTATTGAATTCACTATATAGTGAGTAGGGAGGAGGGAATGAGGGAGGAGTTTAGGACACAACCAGAGAGACAGAGAGACAGAGAGACAGACAGACAGACAGACAGACAGACAGACAGACAGACAGACAGACAGACAGACAGACAGACAGACACACACACAGACAGACAGTCAGTCTCACCGACACAGCCCACTCTGGTGGGGTTGAGCTCGAAGTCTGCAGGACAGTTGCAGTGGTAACTCCCAGGAATGTTCACACACATCCCGTTGATGCAGGTGGTCGGGTCCACACACTCGTTCACGTCTGAGCCGGAGACACATGTTACACACTCATTACTGGTCTTACACTGGTCTTACACTGTGTTTACTGGTCTTATACTGGTCTTATAGTGTGTTTACTAGTCCTATACTGGTCTTACACTGTGTTTACTGGTCTTATACTGTGTTTACTGGTCTTATACTGGTCCTATACTGGTCTTATACTGTGTTTACTGGTCTTATACTGGTCTTATACTGTGTTTACTGGTCTTATACTGGTCTTACACAGTGTTTACTGGTCTTATACTGGTCTTATATCGTGTTTACTGGTTTTATACTGGTCTTATACTGTGTTTACTGGTCTTATACTGGTCTTACACTGGTCTTACACTGTGTTTACTGGTCTTATACTGGTCTTACACTGTGTTTACTGGTCTTACAAAGTGTTTACTGGTCTTACACGGTGTTTACTGGTCTTCTTAGACAGTGTTTACTGGTCTTACACAGTGTTTACTGGTCTTCTTACACAGTGTTTACTGGTCTTATACTGTGTTTACTGGTTTTATACTGGTCTTACACAGTGTTTACTGGTCTTATACTGTGTTTACTGGTTTTATACTGGTCTTACACAGTGTTTACTGGTCTTATACTGTGTTTACTGGTTTTATACTGGTCTTACACAGTGTTTACTGGTCTTATACAGTGTTTACTGGTCTTATACTGTGTTTACTGGTTTTATACTGGTCTTACACAGTGTTTACTGGTCTTATACAGTGTTTACTGGTTTTATACTGGTCTTACACAGTGTTTACTGGTCTTATACTGTGTTTACTGGTTTTATACTGGTCTTACACTGTGTTTACTGGTCTTATACTGGTCTTGTACTGTGTTTACTGGTTTTATACTGGTCTTACACTGTGTTTACTGGTCTTACACAGTGTTTACTGGTCTCACCTGTGCAGTTGCCTCCACTTCTGTCCAGTTCATAACCAATGTTACATTCACATCTGAAGAGTCCTGGCATATTAATGCAGCGTCCATTGACACAGATGTCAGCGAAGGTACATTCGTCTATGTCTGTAGAAGAAGGAGAGAGAGACAGAGAGAGAGAGAGACACAGAGAGAGGGAGAGAGAGAGAGAGAGAGAGAGAGAGAGGCCCAGCTGTGAGGGATTAGTGGATCATGGGATCATGGTGGAAAGTTGGCAGCCGGCAGTAGGAAGTGAAGGCCGCTCACCTCTGCTAAAGAATGACAGTTCTGGGGCAAAAAAAATGCCCAGACATCCAGACAGACACACACACATAGACACACACAGACACACACACACAATCAGAGCAGCAGCCAAGGTTATGAAATTGTGCTCTTCCACATCATTAGACTCTGCACAAGTCATTACTGTCCAGCGCCGGCTGAGCGGAGCGAGGGAGGACCGGACAGGTTATTCCAGGATGTTTGACACATCAGCACAATGAGGTCGGTCGGTCTGCTCAGCCAATCAGATCCACCGAGGCCTCATCACACCGTCAGAGAGGAGCTGCAGCACAACGAGGCCTTATCACACCGTCAGAGAGGAGCTGCAGCACAACGAGGCCTTACGAGGCCTTATCACACCGTCAGAGAGGAGCTGCAGCAGCACAACGAGGCCTCATCACACCGTCAGAGAGGAGCTGCAGCACAACGAGGCCTTATCACGCCGTCAGAGAGGAGCTGCAGCACAACGAGGCCTTATCACACCGTCAGAGAGGAGCTGCAGCACAACGAGGCCTTATCACACCGTCAGAGAGGAGCTGCAGCAGCACAACGAGGCCTTATCACACCGTCAGAGAGGAGCTGCAGCAGCACAACGAGGCCTCATCACACCGTCAGAGAGGAGCTGCAGCAGCACAACGAGGCCTCATCACACCGTCAGAGAGGAGCAGCACAACAAGGCCTTATCACACCGTCAGAGAGGAGCTGCAGCACAACGAGGCCTCATCACACCGTCAGAGAGGAGCTGCAGCACAACGAGGCCTTATCACGCCGTCAGAGAGGAGCAGCAGCACAACGAGGCCTCATCACACCGTCAGAGAGGAGCAGCAGCACAACGAGGCCTCATCACACCGTCAGAGAGGAGCTGCAGCACAACAAGGCCTCATCACACCGTCAGAGAGGAGCTGCAGCACAACGAGGCCTCATCACACCGTCAGAGAGGAGCTGCAGCACAACGAGGCCTCATCACACCGTCAGAGAGGAGCTGCAGCACAACGAGGCCTTATCACACCGTCAGAGGAGCTGCAGCACAACGAGGCCTTATCACACCGTCAGAGAGGAGCAGCACAACGAGGCCTCATCACACCGTCAGAGAGGAGCAGCACAACGAGGCCTTATCACACCGTCAGAGAGGAGCTGCAGCAGCACAACGAGGCCTCATCACACCGTCAGAGAGGAGCAGCAGCACAACGAGGCCTTATCACACCGTCAGAGAGGAGCTGCAGCACAACGAGGCCTCATCACACCGTCAGAGAGGAGCTGCAGCACAACGAGGCCTCATCACACCGTCAGAGAGGAGCTGCAGCACAACGAGGCCTTATCACATCGTCAGAGAGGAGCTGCAGCACAACGAGGCCTTATCACACCGTCAGAGAGGAACTGCAGCAGCACAACGAGGCCTCATCACACCGTCAGAGAGGAGCTGCAGCACAACGAGGCCTCATCACACCGTCAGAGAGGAGCTGCAGCACAACGAGGCCTCATCACACCGTCAGAGAGGAGCTGCAGCAGCACAACGAGGCCTCATCACACCGTCAGAGAGGAGCTGCAGCACAACGAGGCCTTATCACACCGTCAGAGAGGAGCAGCAGCACAACGAGGCCTTATCACACCGTCAGAGAGGAACTGCAGCAGCACAACGAGGCCTCATCACACCGTCAGAGAGGAGCTGCAGCACAACGAGGCCTTATCACACCGTCAGAGAGGAGCAGCAGCACAACGAGGCCTTATCACACCGTCAGAGAGGAGCTGCAGCAGCACAACGAGGCCTTATCACACCGTCAGAGAGGAGCTGCAGCACAACGAGGCCTTATCACACCGTCAGAGAGGAGCTGCAGCAGCACAACGAGGCCTTATCACACCGTCAGAGAGGAGCAGCAGCACAACGAGGCCTTATCACACCGTCAGAGAGGAGCTGCAGCAGCACAACGAGGCCTTATCACACCGTCAGAGAGGAGCAGCAGCACAACGAGGCCTCATCACACCGTCAGAGAGGAGCTGCAGCACAACGAGGCCTCATCACACCGTCAGAGAGGAGCTGCAGCACAACGAGGCCTCATCACACCGTCAGAGAGGTGCAGCAGCACAACGAGGCCTCATCACACCGTCAGAGAGGAGCAGCGGCACAACGAGGCCTTATCACACCGTCAGAGAGGAGCAGCGGCACAACGAGGCCTTATCACACCGTCAGAGAGGAGCAGCGGCACAACGAGGCCTTATCACACCGTCAGAGAGGAGCAGCGGCACAACGAGGCCTTATCACACCGTCAGAGAGGAGCAGCGGCACAACGAGGCCTCATCACACCGTCAGAGAGGAGCAGCGGCACAACGAGGCCTCATCACACCGTCAGAGAGGAGCTGCAGCACAACGAGGCCTCATCACACCGTCAGAGAGGAGCTGCAGCAGCACAACGAGGCCTTATCACACCGTCAGAGAGGAGCAGCACAACGAGGCCTTATCACACCGTCAGAGAGGAGCAGCAGCACAACGAGGCCTTATCACACCGTCAGAGAGGAGCAGCACAACGAGGCCTTATCACACCGTCAGAGAGGAGCAGCAGCACAACGAGGCCTTATCACACCGTCAGAGAGGAGCAGCACAACGAGGCCTTATCACACCGTCAGAGAGGAGCAGCACAACGAGGCCTTATCACACCGTCAGAGAGGAGCAGCACAACGAGGCCTTATCACGCCGTCAGAGAGGCTGCAGCAGCACAACGTCCCACTGCACTCACTGGAGCCTGAAGGCACCGCTCATACTTTCACTTTTATTCCATTCAGTTTAAATATCCCCAAGCAGATCTTCTGTCTGTAGCCGTCACTGTTAACGCAGTGGCAACCTAAAGCACTTAGAGCAAAGTACAATGTCTCCAAAGTGTAAATGAGACGAGTCCAGCAGGGAAACTTCACCTCCTCTACCTGTTTCACATTAAAGGGATAGTTAAAGGGATAGGGAAGTTTCAGAGTCCTCCGTGGCTTCTCTGAGTTACAGCGGGGCTCCGTGCAGCACTGCATGTCCATATGACGGTTTAGAACGGAGATCACTATTCTTCATCCAAAAAGACACACCAAAAAACATCCAAATACCTCCAAAGTGCTCGTCTGTAATGTCCCTCTTGTATTGAAGCCCCGACATGAGAAATTGTTCCGAAAAAAAGATATATTCGCTATAATATAATGTTTTCCAGCCCTTCAAAGTGCAGGAAAAACACAGTTTTTATTTGGACCTAACCAACTGCTGATCAGCGGGCGCTAACCCTGGGTGGAGGGATACGTGAGTTGGTTAGGTCCAAATAAAAACTGTGTTTTTCCTGCACTTTGAAGGGCTGGAAAAAATTATATTATAGCGAACAATGGAACTGTGTATTTTTTTTCAGGTAAAACCTCTTTTAGGCCGTGAAAATAGGCCGTTTCTTTGGGTCCGTTCACAACACTGTATGTTGTAAATCTCTGGGCAGGGCTATTATGGGCTGGCGTTGCTAACGGGAGGAGTGCAGAGAGTCTTCTACTGCAATTAAAGTACTTAGGGGCTATTTGTAGATCATACAACCCCACTTTAGAAAAATGATACTATCCCTTTAAACCTTTTGAACAACTGGGTCCTGGATATAAAGTCTGGTCTGAGCCTTTAATTGATCCACTGAAGAACTCCCAGGTTGATGCTCAGTAAAGCTGCTGTTCTCTCTAATATCTTTAGTTCAGCTTCTCTTGAACGCAGCAGAGAAACATGACAGGATCTCAGTCACACCATTCACCATTCATTCATTCATTCATCCATCATTCAGTCACGTTATATTGTGTTGTGTTGTGTTATGTTGTGTTGTGTTATGTTGTGTGGTGTTGTGTGGTGTTGTGTTACCTTCACAGGCCTTTCCGTCAGTCGTGGGGAAGAAGCCCATGTCGCATTCGCAGCGGAAACCTCCCGGCAGGTTCAGACAGTGGCCGTTGTCACACAGGTTTCCGTTGTCTGCACACTCATCACTGTCTGTAATGGTGATCAGACACACACACACACACACACACAGTTTGTTAACACACTGGATCTCATTCATGAAACGTGAGCAGCACGGATTTGTGTGTAAAACATGTGCAGCAGACATGTACGTGTATTTCCGCATCCATCAATCTTTACGTAGCTACTCACAAAACCTACACCTGCTCCTGACTGTGTGTGGTTCTTGTGTAAATGTAGGAATGCACAGAAATGTTGCTTGTCACAGCTGGACATTACAATTTTAATTCGCATTACTCCCTCTCATGTTAAAATTACGTCGATGCCTTTGAAACACGTCATTTAAACATGACAAAGGATTAGAAATATTTGGAGAGAGAAAGGTTTTAGGGATCGGACACACACAAACACGTCAAGGCTCCATCTAATGATGAAAATAATCTGATATAAAACCCTAAAAACTTTTCTTCCATAAATGTGCAGCTGACATGCGATGCAGAGTGTGTGTTGCCACAACATCGGTGGACACACACTTGATCCTGCGCAATTTTTTCTTCACCCAAAATGACTTAGATTCCCGATCTCTCTTTTATCTCTCTCCCTCTTTCCTTGTTTGCGTCATGGCTGCAGGTGAACAGGATGCACCTACCTCCTAATATGGTGGTCAGGATCTCCTTATATGGTTATTCATGTATGGAGATCTATGCTAATTGCTGATGAGTTTCCCGCACCGTTCATGAATCCGGAGTAGAGTTTTAGTAGCGTGAGCTTTTATGTGCAAATCTACACACAGATTTACTAATGTTTCATGAATGAGACTAAGTGTGTTTGTGCTTCATGTCAGACCCGTGTGGTTTGTGGTTTGTGTTGTCGTGTGTTTGGATGCGCGACCTAAACAGTAGAATCCGTCTCCAGAGAAGCCGTCCTTGCAGGCGCAGCGGTACGAGCCCATGGTGTTGAGACAGTCGGCGTTGTTGCTGCACATGTGAGTCCCGTTGGAGCACTCGTCCAGATCTGAAACACAAACACGTCCGTTACACGTGTGAAGGTGGAAACGTCCAAACACGGAGGAAACGACACATGAACACATCGCCTTCAGAAGAGACACTACAGGTGAATAGGGTAAAAAGTTTAACTAACAGATATCATCATGAAACTTCCCAAGTTTATCACTCACATTAAAATAAATATTTTTTGTATTACAAGTTTTGTCAAATTTTATGTTTAAATATGTAAATTAGGCTATATTTAATTGAAATATGCGCTAATTTGCATATATTTTTAAGTTTTTACAGAGGAGGATTTTGGATATCTCTTATTACAAGTTTTGTCAAATTTTATGTTTAAATATGTAAATGAGGCAATATCTGATGAAATATGCGCCAATTTGCATATATTTCCAGAACAGAAATCTGAACAATGGATAAAGCTACTTTGTTTTATTTTGTTGACACATTAGAGTCTTTAGTTTTTCCAGAGGAGGATTGTGGATATCTCTTTTTATCACTCTGTAAATGAGAAAATACTGTCACCAGCCCTTTAAAACATCTAATGTCTCCATTTTTTTAGTAATAAAATGTTGTATAAATGAGGCTGTGAATGATATATCAACAATCCCCTCTGTAAAAACCTTCAGAATATAGAAAGGGATCAAAGTGGAAGGTTTGGTGTCTGGAAGTGCTGCTGAAGTGGAGATTTCTAGCTCAGAGTCTGAGTCTGAAAAACTCTTTCTGAGGAAACGGCCTTTAAAGACTTGGACTGTAAAATTACACAGATTGTTATTGTCAATCCTACTTTTATAATTTGTTGCTGATGAAAAGGAAATGACCATATTTGGAGCCTAAATCATTGTTCAGGAGAGAGATCTTTACAATGACACCTGGCATGACATGGCTCAGACTAACTTTTGGTGAATTTAGAAGAAATTGACAGATGAAATCAAGTAAAATAAAAACCTTAATGTGGATTTTCTATTATTTATTTCCACTATTCTGACACAAGACATGTCAAGGAAGCAAAATAACCTAAAATCTAAACTGAGGTTAAAGTTAAACAGTGGCTTAATGCACACGACTCGTTCTATAATGTGAGTGAATGTCAATGTCAGAATAATTTGGTATTTTTTCAGTTTTGTTGTTGCATCATGTTTCTTGGCTGTTGACATGTCCTTCTGTTCATGCCGACACGACAGCCCATAATAATAAGGTCTGTACCTGTGCATTTGAGGCCGTTTCCGATCCATCCCGGAGCGCAGTTGCATTTGAAGCTTCCTGCCGTGTTGGTGCAGGTGGCGTGTCGGTCGCAGTTATGAGCTCCGATCTCACACTCATTGATATCTGTCAGAGAAAGAAAGAAAGAAAGAAAGAAAGAAAGAAAGAAAGAAAGAAAGAAGAAGACGTTAAAGCTTCATCGTCGTTGTCGTTGCCGTGGATCCAGTTGGTCTGAACTTCATTGTTTGTAGTGGGTAAACTGCTTTCTAGGTGGTAAACTGTTCAGAGAGTTAATAAACCGAGGGCATCAATAAATAAATGTTTTACAATGAACACATCAGTCTTCATTAAATTTTATTTTATTTTATTAAGTTAACGTGGTTCTGAATAGAGGATTTGTGGCAGAAGCTCATCACGTCTAAATGTGAAAGCCAGCAGAGACGACTGATGACGTATGTGATTGTTGAAGTGGCGTCCCAATTTGTAGGGGTTGACTTTCAACTCCTACGAAATGTAGCTCCGTTTCAAGGGGCAAGGGTTAAGGGCGAGGGGGAGGGGTAGGGATGAAAAATAGAATTGGAATTGGGCAAACAACTACCTGCCTCACCCCTCACCGCACCCTTCAGTCCCACCCCCCCTCTGACCGCGGCTCAGTGGAAAAACTCTGTAATATAAGGAGCTACAACAATGACCACGGCTGATCTGAGCCAAAACAACCCTGAGAAACTTTGACCAACACAATAACTAACTGGCCCCGAGCCCGAGAGCCCCGAGCCGAGAGTCACAGCTCTGAGACAAAGACTGAACAGAGGAAGAGGTGAAGGACTCAGGTTTATACCGGTTTTATTCCCCGTTAAGGATTGTTCTTGTTATCTGTACCTCATGCTTTCAGAGCAAACATACTAACTAACTAAAATACTTTCTAAAAACGTATAAAATTAGCTGTCCAGTTCTTTATAGCTGACCAGGAGTGTTTGTTTGTAGTATCATTTAAAGGGATAGTTCAACGTTTTGTCAAATTGGCCCATTGCCATAATCCCTATAGTCATAGCAGTAGGTTCGTTACCTTTAATTGTCGGTGCAAGCTGTTTTTAGAACGGCGGAGCAGAGCCGTGAGCTGCTCAGAGCTACGCTACGGAGGCTCATTATGGGATTTCTTGGTTTCCCTCATCAAACTCATCAAATACACAATCCAACAACTCCACAACGCTCTGGTGGACAAGTTGTGAGCTGCACATTCACCACGCTATGAGATAATAACACAACGTTACCACACAGAGTTGTTGTAGAGGGAAATTCATGTAAAACCACTGATGCACGTTGCCTTCAGGGACAGTTTTTCATCAACAGTCTCTGTATTTCCCTCCGCCGTTCTAAAAACAGCTTGCACCGACAATTAAAGGTAACAAACCTACTGCTATGACTATAGGGATTATGGCAATGGGCCAATTTGACAAAATGTTGAACTATCCCTTTAAATTGTTTTCAGTTAATGCACATTCTTATGTCTTCTCTGTTTGTAAAAATGGGCAAAACCAATAAACCTGTCTCATCCTGCCATGAACTTGATCACGATGTTAGGACTCATCAGCCAATGAGACACACTCACATGTGTGTGTGTGTGTGTGTGTGTGTGTGTCTGGTGTGTGTGTGTGTGTGTGTGTGTGTGTGTGTGTGTGTGTGTGTGTGTGTGTGTGTGTGAGGTAGTAATTGCAGCAGTGTGAATTAGAGCTCAGAGCTGCAGCTTTATGTGTTTACGCTCCGTCTGATGACGACTTAATATGAGACCTGAGAGCAAAACAAACCTCTGGATTACAGACGGAGTTAGAGATCGTTTCCCCCCGAGCCTCTGATGACAGAGAGCACCACACACACACACACACACACACACACACACACACACTCTCTCTCTCTCATGTGGAAATGTAAAATGCAAACACAGGTTGTTGCCTGTGAGCAGATGCCGGTGGTCACAGTCGGTGTCAGAGACGTTTGATTTAATCAGACTGATGAAAAAGGTTCAGATGACAGAGAAGTCTCCATGTCTGTGTTCAACCGTCTGTCTAACTGTCTCTCTGTTTAAGTTTCTCTTTAACTGTCTGTCTGTCTGTCTGTATGTTCAACTCTCTGTTCAACTGTCTGTTGTGTGGCAGTAGGCTACTGTGGAGTATTTCACAGACAGTGTAGCAAGTGGAGAGAGAGGAGTCAAACAGTTTGAGCATTAAACATGGTCATATATGGTCATGTCTACTCATATATAGTTATATAAAGTCATATACAGTCATTTATAGTTATATATACTCATATACTGTGTAGTCATAATACAGTATGGTCATGTTTACTCATAGATAGTCATATATATGAGGTTTCTCCTGCTTTTCCCTGTTAAAAGGGTTTTCCATGGAGTTTTTCCTCAGTGGATGTGAGGGTCTAAGGACAGAGGATGTTGTTATGATGGGATGTAAAGCCCTTTGAGACAAACTGCTGGTAGAAACGGGCTATACTGATAAAATTGCCTTGTCTTGCCTATATAGTTATATATAGTCATAGTCATACATGGTCATGTTTATTCATATATAGTCATATATAGTTATATCTACTCATATATAGTCATATATGGTCATGTTTCCTCATATATAGTCATATATAGTTATATATACTCATACATGGTCATGTTTACTCATATATAGTCATATATAGTTGTATATAGTCATATATAGTTATATATACTCATATATGGTCATATGTGGTCATGTTTCCTCATATATAGTCATATATACTCATATATGGTCATATATGGTCATATATGGTCATGTTTCCTCATATATGGTCATCTCTCTCTGTGTGTGAATGTGTGTGTGTGCGTGTGTGTGCTATAACTAAGTTTTATTGCCTCTCAACTTAATTTTCCTTTCCAAAGAAGAAAAGTGTAATTTATTGTCTCTTGTTGCTGTGACTCAGCGCTCTGACCTGCTGGTAATTTAGAGAAATGAAGATGAATTCAGCTCTGGACTCTGAAGGAGTCTTTAATAAAGCTGGCCGGAGCTTCTCCACCCACAACGCACAACATCACAACATCACAACATCACAACATCACAACATCACAACATCCCAGCATCACACACCAGAGTGAACGTACATGGAGCAAGAAGAAAAAGAAAAACATTCCTGTGGAGCTTCATCCACAGCTGGATCGGATCTGGATCGGATCTGAGTCTGACAGCACCACTCACTCATTAACACACACACACACACACACACACACACACACACATGCTATGCTATCTTTGTGAGGACACTCATTGACATAACGTATTCCCTTTAGCCCCTAACCCTAACCTTACACTGTAAAAACTCAAAATCTTTCCAAGAATATTTGTCTTATTTCTTGTCAAAATGTCTCATTTCTAGTCAAAACTAATCTCTTTCCACTTAAAATAAGACTCATCACCTAAAAATCAACTTGTTTTTAGATCATTTTCACTTGTTTCAAACTAATTTTCACTTGAAATAAGTAGAAAAATCTGTCAGTGAAAGCAAGTTTTTTAATGCTTGTAATAAGGAAGAAAAACTTGATCCACTATCAGATTTTTCTACTTATTTCAAGTGAAAATCTGCTTGAAAAAAGTAAAAAGTGTCTAAAAACAAGCTACTTTTAATGTGATGAGTCTTATTTTTAGTATAATTAGATTTGTTTTGACTACAAATGGACATTTTAACTAGAAATAAGACAAATATTCTTGGTAAGATTTTGAGTTTTTGCAGTGTAACCATCCAAAACAAATGCCTAACCTTAAGCCTGGGAATATTCTCATTCATCCAGGTCATTAGATATCTCAAGGACATTTAAATCAAACGCAAAGTGGACTTGGTTATTTGTCTAGGAAGACGTTTCACCCTCATCCAAGAGGCTTCATCAGCTCATGTAGCATCTGACCAGACTGAGACTGGATGAAGGTGAAACGTCTTCCTAGACAAATAACCAAGTCCAGTTGCGTTCGATTTAAATGTCCTTGAGCCTAACCTTAACCATTACACTTAACCTAACTTAAACCTAATTATAATAACCTAGTTATTATAAAGTCTTAACCCTCAAACAGCCCTTGCACTGTAAAAACTCAAAATCTTTCCAAAAATATTTGTTAGTAACTTGTTTTTAGATACTTTTCACTTGTTTCAAACTAATTTTCACTTGAAATAAGTAGAAAAATCTGCCAGTGAAAGCAAGTTTTTTGTGCTTGTAATAAGAAAGAAAAACTTGCTCCACTATCAGATTTTTCTACTTATTTCAAGTGGAAATTTGTTTGACACAAGTGACAATTATCTAAAAAAAAAAGTTAATTTTTATGCGATGAGTCTTATTTTTAGTATAATGAGATTTGATTTAACTAGAAATTACATTTTAACTAGAAATAAGACTTGGTAAGATTTTGAGTTTTTGCAGTGTGGAAGGGGTCTGAGAAAGTGAGAACCGGCCAAAATGTCCTCACTCTGATGGTTTAAAACTCAAACTGGTCCTCACACATATAGCTGTACAAGTACACACACACACACACACACACACACACACACACACACACACACACACACCAACATGCTCACATCAGACACTTCCACAGTGACAGACACTTTCTGATGTGAGGAACCAGCAGCTTCACCCTCTTCACTTCAGACACACTGCAAAAACTCAAAATCTTACAAAGAATATTTGTCTTATCTCTAGTCAAAATGTCATTTACTGTCAAAACTAATCTAATTCTACTTAAAATAAGACTCATCACATAAAAAGTAGCAGTTTTTTGACACTTTTCTACTTCTTTCAAGCAGATTTTCACTTGAAATAAGTAGAAAAATCTGATAGTGGAGCAAGTTTTTCTTTCTTATTACAAGCACAAAAAACTTGCTTTCACTGGCAGATTTTTCTACTTATTTCAAGTGAAAAAGTGTTTGAAACATGTAAAAATGAACTAAAAACAAATACATTTTTAGTTAATGAGTCTTATTTAAGAGGAAAGAGATGAGCTTTGACTAGAAATTAGACAAATATTCTTGTAAAGATTTTGAGTTTTTGCAGTGCAGACCTGTTTATTAGTGTGTAGGAGTTCGAGCTGCTGCTGCTGCTGAGTCTGACTCATCTGCATCACTGACACCAGGTCAGATTAAATCAACCGGCCTCTAGTGCCGGTGTAAACCAGCCTTATCTCAGCTGCACGGCTCTAGCAGCGTTAACAGCAGCAGCAGCAGCAGCAGTCGGACCGGACCAGAGTTTGTGTTTTCTGGAGCTGGTTCAGTGGTGACGAGCTGCACGACTCATCCAACCATCACGTCATGTTTAACACACTTAATGAAGGAGAAACGGAGAATAAACAAAGGTGCAACGTGATGCACGCTTCTGGAGAAAGATAGTGACCTCACTTACTGCCAGTGTCTGTGTGTGTGTGTGTGTTTCTGTGTGTGTGTTTAGTGTAATGAATGAGCGTCAGCGACGTCAGAGCTGCTTCTGCTTAACAAAACTTTCTCACACACACACACACACACACACACACACACACACACACACACATATCATTCACCACTTAACCAGCAGCCTCTCTCTCCTGACTCACAGTTGTTTAACACTCTTCCACCTTCCTGCGCTGACAATAACATTTCATTGTGGAGCAGGAAGTGAGTGTGTGTGTGTGTGTAGTTGTGTTTCCATCCACTTTTTCTTATTCGCATTTTCAAAAATTGAGAATACATTGCAAAAACTCAAAATCTTTCTAGTTAAAAGGTCATTTCTAGTCAAAACTAATCTCATTCTACTTAAAATAAGACTCATCACATAAAAACAGCTTGTTTTCAGACACTTTTTACTTCTTTCAAGCAGATTTTCACTTGAAATAAGTAGAAAAATCTGATAGTGGAGCAAGTTTTTCTTCCTTATTACAAACACAAAAAACTTGCTTTCACTGGCAGATTTTTCTACTTATTTCAATTGAAAATTAGATTGAAACAAGTAAAAATGATCTAAAAACAAGTTCATTTTTAGGTGACGAGTCTTATTTTAAGTGGAAAGAGATTAGTTTTGATTAAAATTGAGACATTTTGACAAGAAATAAGACAAATATTCTTGGAAAGATTTTGAGTTTTTGCAGTGCTCCTCCTCTCCCAATAATCGTAAAACAGTAACGAATGGAAACGGGCATAAATTTGCATTTGCTTTTTGTGCATTTTCACCAAATCTCTCTCTTAACTTCGACACATCTGGATGTAAACCCCGTGTGTGTGTCTCACCTGTGCAGCCGGTGGTGCCCTTGCGGACGGAGTAGCCCAGGTCACAGTGGCAGATGAAGGAGCCCTTGGTGTTCTCACAGTTGCCGCTCAGACAGATGTTTGGGTTCAGCTCGCACTCATCAACATCTGGACAGGAAGAAGGAGAAGAATAAGGAGAAGCAGCAGGAATGTTAATGTGCTAAACACAGACACGCAGACACGCCGAGGGAAAAGGTTATGACAATGAATTAAAGAGAATTCGCTAATTTGTTGCTTCAGTCTGACAAACAGGATTTTTGTGAAGCTTTGATCTAAAACAGTGACTCACAGAGGATGACATCACAGACGGCTCTAACCGCCAGACTGTTGTTGAACTTGTGAGAGTGTGTGTGTGTGTGTGTGTGTGTGTGTGTGTGTGTGTGTGTGTGTGTGTGTGTGTGTGTGTGCAGAGTCATTGAGTCGTCTCTATATCACCGCTGTCAGCTCTGTGTTTTCCCTCAGTGGAAACAGACATTTAAATGTGTCGCATTCAGAGCTCAGAGCTGAATAAATCTACAACAACAACAACAACAACATCTGACTCACAGAGTGTTTTCCTCCTGACTCACACTCTGACACAACCGAGGAGGAGGAGGAGGAGGAGGAGGAGGGGGAGGAGGAGGAGGAGGAGGAGGAGGAGGAGGAGGAAGAGGAGGAGGAGGAGGAAGAGGAGGAGGAGGAGGAAGAGGAGGAGGAGGAGGATGATGGTGTTGTAAAGTGTACAGCGTAAAATGTAAAACTGCACAGCGTAAAGCGTACAGTGCAGAGTGTAAAGTGTAACATGTAAAGTGTAAAGTGTAAAGTGCAAAGTGTACAGTGCAGAGTGTAAAGTGCAGAGTAAAAAGTGTAAAGTGTAAAGTGCAAAGTGTACAGTGCAGAGTGTAAAGTGCAGAGTAAAAAGTGTAAAGTGTAAAGTGCAGAATGTAAAGTGCAGAGTGTAAAGTGTAAAGTGTAAAGCGTAAAGTGCAGAGTGTAAAGTGTAACATGTAAAGTGTAAAGTGCAGAGTGTAAAGTGTAAAGTGTAAAGTGTAAAGTGCAGAGTGCAGAGTGTAAAGTGTAAAGTGTAAAGTGTAAAGTGTAAAGTGTAAAGTGTAACATGTAAAGTGTAAAGTGTAAAGTGTAACATGTAAAGTGCAGAGTGTAAAGTGTAAAGTGTAGAGTGTAAAGTGTTAAGTGTAAAGTCTAAAAGTGTAAAGTGCATAGTGTAAAGTGTTAAGTGTAGAGTGTAAAGTGTAGAGTGTAAAGTGTAAAGTGTAGAGTGTTAAGTGTAAAGTCTAAAAGTGTAAAGTGCATAGTGTAAAGTGTTAAGTGTAGAGTGTAAAGTGCAGAGTGTAAAGTGCAGAGTGTAAAGTGTAAAGTGTAAAGTGTAGAGTGTAGAGTGTTAAGTGTAACATGTAAAGTGTAAAGTGCAGAGTGTAAAGTGTAAAGTGTAAAGTGCAGAGTGTAAAGTGTAAAGTGTAAAGTGTAACATGTAAAGTGTAAAGTGTAACATGTAAAGTGCATAGTGTAAAGTGTAGCGTGTGAAGTGTAAAGTCTAAAAGTGTAAAGTGCATAGTGTAAAGTGTACCACGTAGAGTGTAGAATGTAAATACAAAGTGTAAAGTGTAAAGTGTAGAATGTAAAATGTAAAGTGTAAAGTGTAACATGTAAAGTGTAACATGTGTAGCGTGTAAAGTGTAAAGTGTAGCGTGTAAAGTGTAACATGTGTAGCGTGTAAAGTGTAACATGTGTAGCGTGTAACATGTGTAGCGTGTAAAGTGTAAAGTGTAGCGTGTAAAGTGTAAAGTGTAGCATGTAAAGTGTAACATGTGTAGCGTGTAAAGTGTAAAGTGTAAAGTGTAACATGTGTAGCGTGTATAAAGTATAAAGTGTAGAGTGTAAAGTGTAGCGTGTAGTCTGTAGCGTGTAGCGTGTGTAGCGTGTAGAGTGTAGAGTGTAAAGTGTAAAGTGTAACACGTGTAGCGTGTAGCGTGTAGAGTGTAAAGTGTAGCGTGTAGCGTGTAGCGTGTGTGGCGTGTGTAGCGTGTAGCGTGTGTAGCGTGTGTAGCCTGTAGTGTGTGTAGCGTGTAGCGTGTGTAGCGTGTGTAGCGTGTGTAGCGTTACCCAGGCAGGTCTTCATGTCCTCAGACGACATGAAGCCGTCGAAGCACAGACACTGGAACGTCCCCGGGGTGTTGGTGCACTGTCCTCCATCACAGATGTCTGGGCTCTCCTCACACTCATCGATGTCTGGAGGGGCACAGACAGAGGCACAGACACACGGGTCAGAGGCACAGACACACGGGTCAGACACAGACAGAGGCACAGACAGGTCAGAGGCACAGACAGAGGCACAGACAGGTCAGAGGCACAGACAGAGGCACAGACAGGTCAGAGGCACAGACAGAGGCACAGACACACGGGTCAGACACAGACAGAGGCACAGACAGAGGCACAGACACACGGGTCAGACACAGACAGAGGCACAGACACACGGGTCAGACACAGACAGAGGCACAGACACACGGGTCAGAGGCACAGACAGAGGCACAGACACACGGGTCAGACACAGGCAGAGGCACAGACAGGTCAGACACAGGCACAGACAGAGAGACACAGAGGCACAGACAGAGGCACCGACACACAGGTCAGACACAGACAGAGCTACAGACAGACAGAGCTACAGACAGAGCTACAGACAGACAGAGCTACAGACAGACAGAGCGACAGACAGAGCTACAGACAGAGCTACAGACAGACAGAGCTACAGACAGACAGAGCTACAGACAGAGCTACAGACAGACAGACAGAGCTACAGACAGAGCTACAGACAGAGCTACAGACAGACAGACAGAGCTACAGACAGGCAGACAGAGCTACAGACAGAGCTACAGACAGACAGAGCTACAGACAGACAGAGCTACAGACAGAGCTACAGACAGACAGAGCTACAGACAGAGCTACAGACAGAGCTACAGACAGAGCTACAGACAGACAGAGCTACAGACAGACAGAGCTACAGACAGAGCTACAGACAGACAGAGCTACAGACAGAGCTAAAGACAGAGCTACAGACAGACAGAGCTACAGACAGACAGAGCTACAGACCGGTGCAGCTCCTCAGGTCCGGCATCAGAGCTACAGACAGACAGAGCTACAGACAGAGCTACAGACAGAGCTACAGACAGACAGAGCTACAGACAGAGCTACAGACAGACAGACAGAGCTACAGACAGAGCTACAGACAGAGCTACAGACAGAGCTACAGACAGAGCTACAGACAGAGCTACAGACAGACAGACAGAGCTACAGACAGGCAGACAGAGCTACAGACAGAGCTACAGACATACAGAGCTACAGACAGACAGACAGAGCTACAGACAGAGCTACAGACAGACAGACAGACAGACAGAGCTACAGACAGAGCTACAGACAGAGCTACAGACAGAGCTACAGACAGACAGAGCTACAGACAGAGCTACAGACAGACAGACAGAGCTACAGACAGAGCTACAGACAGAGCTACAGACAGAGCTACAGACAGACAGACAGAGCTACAGACAGGCAGACAGAGCTACAGACAGAGCTACAGACATACAGAGCTACAGACAGAGCTACAGACAGACAGACAGAGCTACAGACAGAGCTACAGACAGAGCTACAGACAGAGCTACAGACAGACAGACAGAGCTACAGACAGGCAGACAGAGCTACAGACAGAGCTACAGACAGACAGAGCTACAGACAGAGCTACAGACATACAGAGCTACAGAAAGAGCTACAGACAGACAGACAGAGCTACAGACAGACAGAGCTACAGACAGAGCTACAGACAGAGCTACAGACAGAGCTACAGACAGACAGACAGACAGAGCTACAGACAGAGCTACAGACAGACAGAGCTACAGACAGAGCTACAGACAGACAGAGCTACAGACAGAGCTACAGACAGAGCTACAGACAGACAGAGCTACAGACAGAGCTACAGACAGACAGAGCTACAGACAGAGCTACAGACAGAGCTACAGACAGACAGAGCTACAGACAGAGCTACAGACAGACAGAGCTACAGACAGAGCTACAGACAGAGCTACAGACAGAGCTACAGACAGACAGAGCTACAGACAGAGCTACAGACAGACAGAGCTACAGACAGACAGAGCTACAGACAGAGCTACAGACAGACAGAGCTACAGACAGAGCTACAGACAGAGCTACAGACAGACAGAGCTACAGACAGACAGAGCTACAGACAGAGCTACAGACAGACAGAGCTACAGACAGAGCTACAGACAGAGCTACAGACAGAGCTACAGACAGACAGAGCTACAGACAGAGCTACAGACAGACAGACAGAGCTACAGACAGAGCTACAGACAGAGCTACAGACAGACAGACAGAGCTACAGACAGGCAGACAGAGCTACAGACAGAGCTACAGACAGACAGAGCTACAGACAGACAGAGCTACAGACAGAGCTACAGACAGACAGAGCTACAGACAGAGCTACAGACAGAGCTACAGACAGAGCTACAGACAGACAGAGCTACAGACAGACAGAGCTACAGACAGAGCTACAGACAGACAGAGCTACAGACAGAGCTACAGACAGAGCTACAGACAGAGCTACAGACAGAGCTACAGACAGACAGAGCTACAGACAGACAGAGCTACAGACCGGTGCAGCTCCTCAGGTCCGGCATCAGAGCTACAGACAGACAGAGCTACAGACAGAGCTACAGACAGAGCTACAGACAGACAGAGCTACAGACAGAGCTACAGACAGAGCTACAGACAGACAGAGCTACAGACAGAGCTACAGACAGACAGACAGAGCTACAGACAGAGCTACAGACAGAGCTACAGACAGAGCTACAGACAGAGCTACAGACAGAGCTACAGACAGACAGAGCTACAGACAGAGCTACAGACAAAGCTACAGACAGAGCTACAGACAGAGCTACAGACAGACAGAGCTACAGACAGAGCTACAGACAGACAGACAGACAGACAGAGCTACAGACAGAGCTACAGACAGAGCTACAGACAGAGCTACAGACAGACAGAGCTACAGACAGACAGAGCTACAGACAGAGCTACAGACATACAGAGCTACAGACAGAGCTACAGACAGACAGACAGAGCTACAGACAGACAGAGCTACAGACAGAGCTACAGACAGAGCTACAGACAGACAGACAGACAGAGCTACAGACAGAGCTACAGACAGACAGAGCTACAGACAGAGCTACAGACAGACAGAGCTACAGACAGACAGAGCTACAGACAGAGCTACAGACAGACAGAGCTACAGACAGAGCTACAGACAGACAGAGCTACAGACAGAGCTACAGACAGAGCTACAGACAGACAGAGCTACAGACAGAGCTACAGACAGACAGAGCTACAGACAGAGCTACAGACAGAGCTACAGACAGAGCTACAGACAGAGCTACAGACAGACAGAGCTACAGACAGAGCTACAGACCGGTGCAGCTCCTCAGGTCCGGCATCAGAGCTACAGACAGACAGAGCTACAGACAGAGCTACAGACAGACAGAGCTACAGACAGAGCTACAGACAGACAGAGCTACAGACAGAGCTACAGACAGACAGAGCTACAGACAGAGCTACAGACAGAGCTACAGACAGAGCTACAGACAGAGCTACAGACAGACAGAGCTACAGACAGAGCTACAGACCGGTGCAGCTCCTCAGGTCCGGCATCAGAGCTACAGACAGACAGAGCTACAGACAGAGCTACAGACAGACAGAGCTACAGACAGAGCTACAGACAGACAGAGCTACAGACAGAGCTACAGACAGAGCTACAGACAGACAGAGCTACAGACAGAGCTACAGACAGACAGACAGAGCTACAGACAGACAGACAGAGCTACAGACAGAGCTACAGACCGGTGCAGCTCCTCAGGTCCGGCATCAGAGCGTATCCACTGTGGCAGCTGCACTCGTAACTTCCCTCTGAGTTGGTGCAGAACGTCTCACAGCCGCCGTTCTCTATGGTGCACTCATCGATGTCTACACACACACACACACACACACACACACACACACACACACACACACACACAGACACACACACACACACACACACACACACACACAGACACACACACACACACACACACACACACACACACACACACACACACACACACTCTTTATACTGATCGATCGTATTGATTGATTATTGGTTAGTGATGGTCTGTTGACCGGGTAACGCACCCACACACTCCAGTCTGTTCTCCGTCGACTTGTATCCGGTGTCACAGCTGCACTGGTATCGACCAATCATATTCACACACTGTCCGTTCCTGCACAGGCGGTCGCTCAGCTCACACTCGTTGATATCTGGGACAGAGAAGACAAGAAGTCATCAACGGTTTATCAATAATAAGTATCAATAATGATAATAGATGATCAGCTTCACTGCAAAAACTCAACATCTTTCCAAGAATATTTGTCTTATTTCTTGTCAAAATGTCTCATTTCTAGTCAAAACTAATCTCTTTCCACTTAAAATAAGACTCATCACCTAAAAATGAACTTGTTTTTAGATCATTTTCACTTGTTTCAAACTAATTTTCACTTGAAATAAGTAGAAAAATCTGCCAGTGAAAGCAGGTTTTTTGTGCTTGTATTAAAAAAGAAAAACTTGCTCCACTATCAGATTTTTCTACTTATTTAAAGTGAAAAATTTGCTTGAAAAAATTAAAAAGTGTCTAAAAACAAGCTGCTTTTAATGTGATGAGTCTTATTTAAAGTATAATTAGCTTTATTTTGACTAGAAATAAGACAAATATTCTTGGTAAGATTTTGAATTTTTTGCAGTGTTGGTGCAGGAACAGCGAGGAACAGGTGGGAGGAGCTTCAGCGTGTGATGTCATCGCTCACCCAGACAGGCCGAGCCGTCGGCCGCGATCTCGTGTCCTTCAGGACAAACACACTGGAAACTTCCCTCGGTGTTCACACAGTCTCCGCCACGGCACAGCAGGGGGTTCCTCTCACACTCGTCGATGTCTGAGGACACACAAAAAGAAAAAGACATTTTCAATCAAAACAAACTTCACTTCAATCAAAAAAAAGTGTTTGAATGCAAAAAAAACAAATTTGAGACCCAAAAAGTTGCATTTTAACCCTTTTTTGGGATTAAAGTAATATTTTTGTATTTGGGCTACATTATGGGAAGGATATTTGTGTCTTTATTATTCAATCCCAAAAAAAGTTGATTGAAACAAAAAAGATATTTTTCAATCAAATAAAAAATCACTTCAATCAAAAAAAATAAGTTTTTCAATGCAAAAAAATATTTGAAACCCCCAAAATTGTGTTTGAACCCTTTTTTTTTTTGGTTGAAAAAAGTTTTTTTTTTTTGTTTGATATCAATAAAACATGAAACACTTTTACCAACTTCAGACAAATTTACATTTTGGAAAACATTTTTACATTTCAT